>NC_137008.1:61949674-62099674 GCF_032717465.1 Coenobita brevimanus
TTAGTATTTTTCTGTGTTAAAGGGGTATGGAGTCAAGTTCAGTAAATTATTAAAGCGGAGGATTTAAGGGAACTAAGCACATACATTATTGTTATTATTATTATTATTATTATTATTACTATTATTATTATTATTAATAGTAGTAGTAGTAGTGATAGTACTCGTTGTGTAGTTGCATCTACAGGCTCTTCTGATACTTAACCCAGTGGACTGCAGGCTGAAGTTGCTCCTCTCCTGCAGGCCACCAACCCCCATTTCGAGAGGATAGAGATGGAGTTTAGGGACGTTTGTATCACCCGGCAGCTCCACCGTCCACCTATATCAGTGCCACCACACGAAGGCGTTCCTCCCCCCACCCCAACACCAGCATATAAAGTAGGATGAGTTTGTATGCCTAGAGTCCCAGAACTGAATATATAAAGGAGTATTTGCATCCCCCTCCTGGCAACTTAACCTGTGAAGGGGGAAGCGTAATGAAATGAGTGCGTGTGTGCGTGTGTGTGTGTGTGTGTGTGTGTGTGTGTGTGTGTGTGTGTGTGTGTGTGTGTGTGTGTGTGTGTGTGTATCTAACCCACAGTCTGAAACACTTCCTCTTAAGCTTAACAGAATCACTTAGTTGTCGCGAAATAGATATATAAGCTACGTCCTCAGGCGGAAAGGGTTAAAAAGAGAGCATGTAATTACGGCCCATAATCTCTCTTTGTTTTCCACACTGAGAGCTGAATCCCTGTGTGCAGTAACTCGCTTTCTGTTTGATCCCTAGGAAGGTCATGAGAGGTCACGCATTCTCATTATTCTTCGAAGAGACTGGGTTCAGTAATAATAATAAAATAATAATAATAATAATAATAATAATAATAATAATAGTAGTAATAATAATAATAATAATAATAATTTTAGATGCATCACTAGGATCGGCGCTGTCAGTCAGTCACTTCCCAAGGATTATTAATCACAAGGGACTTCACTCTAACAGAGCCCCGTATGGTCCCGCATCCATCCAGTCCTTCTTTACTTGTTAAATTGCACGTCAGGATTTATTTTGGATACGGCGAGTTAATATAATTTTGAGTTATGAAGATTATGGTGATATTAAAAGAGGATGGCAAGATGTAGTAAGTAGTATAAGTTGCTTAGGAAGAGGTGTTTGGGGGCTTCCTTGAGAATACGCGCCTGTAAATTAGTATCAAGGTGGATGGTGTGTCTTAAACCCAACTGATTTTCTTAGATATGATTCAAGACAAATTTCAAACCAAAATCGCCTAACAAATCACTATCTCATTAGGACATTGGAACGGCCGGTCATGTGTCTCGTCTCATGCGATTATCCGATACCCGTTATCAGTAGAATGTCCGATGCCTGGATACTTCCGAGTGATTACACCCTGTTTATCGCGTAGCCTGTGAGTGCAATTATTCACATCAGACACACGCTTTCCCATTCACGTTTTCGTCGCAGCTTTATAAATGTACACTTAAGAGAGAGAGAGAGAGAGAGAGAGAGAGAGAGAGAGAGAGAAAGTATGGCTCCCCTGTGGTTTGATGGATGTGAAAATGAGAGAGTTTTGTAGACACACGTGATTAAATTAACCCCGTGCCTCAAAAAAGTATATAGCACTCAGTTTGTGGTGTTTCTTGCCATTTCGAGGCCTGATCATTACCAAGGACAATATTTGCACTTATAATCAATGTTGACCCATATAACACAATGTTCCGTCCGTGTTCCAGAATGATACATGGGGTAAGGGGGCTGATACTCAATTTTTTATTGATTAATTTTTTGTGTGACCACACTAGAAATAAATAAATACTTAAATAAAGCTGTACACACCACACACACAAAAAATATCTTACACCACAGAGGATGGCTACTTCAAAATATTCGATGATTTCACTCCACGTATGTAAACTATCTCTCATGAGGATGCCCTGTATCGCTTGCTTATGATATTTCCTAGTCAGTATTGCTGTGTTACGCCAGTGCACATGACAGTATATGTAACTACTTGGAACATCACGTGCTGTATTTCTCATTTCGTATGCCATCGGAGCCTCTTACGTGATGACGATGGCGGCAGCAACAACAACAGCAGCAACAACAATAGCAACAACAACCCCAAGCTCATCTGGAAGTGAGTCCAGTGTACTGCTGAATATTTCTGCAGTCCACATCTTCCTTTCCGGGGATTGGGAAGGAGTCGAGGGATTGGGAGGGAGTTGTTGAAGGGATTAATTTGCCGAGGAGCGACACTTCATCAGCCAAAATCCACCAACTTTATGCCAATCTTTCCAAAGCTGATTCTTGATGGAGCTTTAACCGCGGACACGCAACCTTGACATTTGGTGTGGCTTTGGGCAGTTTGGTAGGTCGTTCCCATCCCACATCACGGCCATCACAGTATTTCGCCCTGATCTGAGAAATTACTGAAAACTGGACTGGGATATGCCGTGGATAGATAGATGAATGGATATGGATGGATAGATAAGAATATAAACACTGAGCAAATTAAGTGCTGGTGCATGGCTGTGAGTGTGTTATCTTTCTCCTGGCTGCCATAAATAGTGTGTTAGGCAGCGGGAGTGTGGCCTACGAGGGAACCCACTCTTCCTGCCTCGACTCAGCACCACCTCGCTGATTTATCGCTCCTTATCTCCTGCCTCAGCGCTTCCATGTTACTTTTTTCAACTTTATGTGTATTTATGGGTTTTGCGTTGATATATTTTTGCTCCTGAAATTTCTCTTTGACACTTATGTTTTTATTAATATACTGCAGAGGAGGCAAAAGCTTAGTTCCTGTCGACATAAAAAAAAAAAAAAATCTGCTTTCATTTTCTTTTTTGAATATAAGTTTACCTCAGAAAAAAATATATATTTCCCGGAGGAAGGGAGAGAGTAATGGAAGGAGAAAAGGTGGATTTACGTGGCTTTTCGTGAGCGAGCTAGTTTTCATAGTCAGATACAGAAATTACTCGCCAACTCTTCTGACAGCTCGACGGGACATGACTGAGAATGTGCCGAAACACCATATGAAGAATTCCCACGTCAGAAAAAAAAAAAATGCATTCTTTCTGAGACGTGAATAATGTTGTGTTCCGTAACCAGAAAAAAAAAATGTCCTCATTATTCTTGCTTGGGCCCAGGTTCATCTGAAATGTGAACCCGGTGGACTGTAGGCTGAGAACCCCTTTATCTGCCGTTCATCATCGCCTTTCGGGGGTCAGGGGGAAGACTTGAGGGACGTTTGTATAACCGGGCATCTCCACCGCCCGGTTATATCAGTGCCACCACGTTAAGATTTCCCCCCCTCCGGTACCATCCAGAAGTAGTCAGTGGGTGATGCAACAGAAACTATAAAAAAGAAAGTGAGAGGACGCGTTAACAAGGCAGAGCTGCTGAGATAAGAGAATTTTTATTTCACACACTGCTGAGGAGAGTTGTGTGACAAGTTTAGTTTAGTTCAGGGTCCTTCTACTATGTCCTTCTCTCGCTCTTCCCTCCTTCTCCCACGCCTTCTCCCCATCTGTCATTCCTCCATCTCCTCGCCCCTCCTTCTCCCCCTACCTCCATCTTCCTCCATTCCCTTCGCCTCCATTTTCTCCCGTTCTCTCCCTCCTCCACCTTCTCCTTCTCCCCCTTTCTCTTCTGCCCCCTCCTTCTCCTCCTACCTCTTCCTTCCTTCCTCTCCTATTCTCCCTTCCTTCTACCCTCCTCTTGTTCTTCCTTTCCATCCCTCTCCCTCTCTCCTACTTCCTCTTCCTCCTCCTCCTTGTTTGCCACCACCTAGTACTTGTTTCCCTCGTGCCTCTGTCCACCCAGAGGTACAGTTAGGGACCTGGCTGTAACATCAACTACTGCAGATGGTTGTACGAGTATTCTAGATGGAAGATTGTGACTGGACAGAAAGCTGATTGTCTGCCTGGGTAACACCCTTACAGTCGATAGGTGTTAATTGTAAACCTTCTGAAACGGTTATCATAAGTGTCTTTGGGGAAGGGGTAGGACTGATACAAGGCGCAGACGGTAAAGTAGACGATAGTAGAAATAGACAGTAGAAGTAGGCAGTGACATGGTGTAGATTTTGGTTACTTGATTGTTTGGGCCATTAATTAGTCTTGGAAATTCAGCGGTAATAAAAGGACTCCATCTCAAGACAGAACTTTCTTCAAATGTAAGGCCAGTACCATACCAACAGTCACTCAAGTCTCCCCATTACCTTTATCCTGCTCAAAGTCTCCCCTTCATACTCACCTCCTTTACCTTCTCCTGCACACACGCGACTTTTACTACCGAAGTCTCCCTCTTTCCCCACTTCCACTTTCCCTCTTCCCTCTCTCTCCTTCCTTCCTTCTCTCCCTCTTTCCTTCCCTCTTCTTCTTCCCCCTTCCCCCTCTCTCCTTATGTTTTTTCCCTCAGAGGCAGTTTTTGCTTCCCATTCTTCGCTCATCCATCTTCCTCCTTCATACTTTCCTTTCCACCTCCCTGTATCTCCTCTAGCCTCCTTCTTTCATCCCTCCCCCACACTCGACTTTACTCCCCATTCTCTCTCCCCCTCTCTTCCCTCTTTCCTTCCTCTCCCTTCCCCTCTTTCTTCTTCACACACATGCCACTTTTACTCCCGGCTCTCTCTCATCTTTCTCCTTCCCTCTTCTTCTCTTCCCTGCTTCTGTCTCCCCTTCTCTCCTCACACACACACACACACACACACACACACACACACACACACACACACACACACACACACACACACACACAAACTTCACTCCACTCTTTCTCCCCTCCACCCCCCCTTCCCTCTCTCCCCTCTTCCCCTCACACACACGACTTCTCCTCCCCTCGCCCGTCTCCCCTCTCTCTCACTGGACGAAGATAACAGTAAAATACGAGCAGCATCTTGGACAAGGGATCAGACTATGCTTTACCCTCCTTCCTTCAGTCCTGTGGAGAGAGAGAGAGAGAGAGAGAGATGGCATTAAATCATTTCAAAACGCGCGATTCGTAGAAATGTTAATATCCACCATGGAAAGAAGAGAGAAAAAATACCAAACGCAATCGTGAATTTTCAAAATCTCTTGGGCTATTTCGTGTTTCATTTTTCCTTATAGATATCAAAATTTTGAGAGAGAGAGAGAGAGAGAGAAAGGAAGAGAGAGAGAGCGATACAGAGATACAGAGAGAGACAATAACAAGACCAACCATAAACATAATGCAGAGTTAATATTTAGTTGCTTATTCTGTTCCACATTAATTTTTTTCTTGGTTTCATGTTAGTAGTGCTGTCATTTCTATTTCTTGTGTCTGAGTTCTCTATTCTCTCTCTCTCTCTCTCTCTCTCTCTCTCTCTCTCTCTCTCTCTCTCTCTCTCTCTCTCTCTCTCTCTCTCTCTCTCTCTCGTAAAAATTTTGAGCTCACGTCATCACGGTTGCCCAACACATTTTCCCAATATTCTCATTTATTTATTTATTTATTTACTTATTTATTTATTTGACAAGACGCCCTTTCGAACACTGTAATGGTTCTTTTTTACGTACTTCAGTTGGGTACACCATCTATCCATAAATTTATCTATCTTATTTTTACCTGTATATCCTTAGCTATTTATTTTACTGTGTGTCCCTCTATGTAGGTTTCATGTCCACTCCCCTCTCCGCTCTGCCTCCTTGACACACACACACACACACACACACACACACACACACACACACACACACACACACACACACACACATACACACACATACACACACACACACACACACACACACACACACACACACACACACACACACACACACACACACACACACACACACACACACACACACACACACAGAATCCGACCCAGTAATCCGCACCACCAGTCACCCTCGGCCCATTAACACACAAATATATAAATTCCTCTCATTTATATTTTTTTTTTTCCATTGCACTCCGGGAACTCCACAGCGACAACATAAATTTCCAGACTTTATACATTTAGGGCAATCCATAATGGTGGTGGGCGTGATGAGCCAAAAAAAATATATATGCGGCCATTGCAGGATTAAAAGCAGTGCCATTGTGTCATTTGGTTCGACACGGGCCTAACAAACGGTGCCATATACCAGGCCGGCTTGCTGCTGTCCGGGTTCACGGGGTTGTAATTCCACTGATCTCCTGTAGGTTTTTATCTGTATTTGATGCTTCATTAGACTTTGCTACTGACACTCGAGAACGCTTGCCCCTGCGCGCACTTGTAATAATGGAGGTGATTTAACAGAACACATATCGAGCGTATATTGAGAGAGAGAGAGATTTGGTATGGGAGACTGGGAGTTGTGAGAGTTGGTTAGAGAGTCGGGGACGTGTGAAATGTGATTAGAGGGAGAGAGAGAGAGAGAGAGAGATTTGAGAAGTCTGGATAGGGAGACAGGAGCGGATTTGTCAAAAACTGGGATGAAAGAGGCTTATTTCCTGCCTTTGGAAAGTTTTATGTTACACTACAAGTACCATCTCCAGTAAATGCGTCATCATTTATCTACATTGAATGGCATCATTTTTCCCTACTACGGATATGCGTAATAGACTAAAATAACCAAGCTGTGTGCTGCCGGAACCTCAGGAAATGGGCAAACAGAAACCTATAATAACCAGTATGGCGACCGACTCTTACAAATACTATAAAAACGTGGAAATATTGAACCCATATATCGACAAATACTTTCCTTCGACCCTAGCCCTTTGTCAACCAGGGCTTCGAGGCTTATGTTTTAATAAGCAGTGTAATTTGTAATATGCCTTTACTACCGTCTAAAAGTGCGTTGTTATCAATTTACTTACACGAATTTACACTTTACCATCAGTGTCAGTATGTGCCCGAAGGAATCATTTCTGTGTTATACGTACAATACTTTTAACAATATCGTAATCATTAATATACAGCTGTGAAGATGGAAGTGGTGTAAGCAAAACCCAGACGTGAGTAAATGAATCTCAGGCAGATGTAAATGTGACTCAGACAGGTGTAAATGAGGCTTACACGTGTAAATGAGACTCAAACAGGTGTAAATGAGGCTCAGACAGGTGTAAAGGAGGCTCGGTCAGGATGTAAATGAGGGCCAGGTATAGTGAGGAATGAATTATTATCTGGTCGATGATTCAAACAGGTGTGGGATTAAGCCAGACAGATCTAGACATGACTAATTAGACAGGTGAGGTGATGAATAGTGTGTGTGTGTGTGTGTGTGTGTGTGTGTGTGATATTTAGTTCACCCTAACCTAGTGGTGATTACCGTCCTTTTGCATCATATTTCACGTAGCAATGTGGCATCCTTTCTATTGCGTTTTCTTCGTTACTAGCATCACATTCTGCCTTGGCTGGTATTTTTGTCGGTTGAAGAAGCTCCCTAACACCTTTTCCCAAGCAACTTATTTTGTCTGTTACACCATACTGTCGTGTTCTTTGTCATGTAAATCCTTCTATTATCTCCATACTCTGCATAAATAACGCGCAAAAGGATATTACCTAGCCATACCCAGAAATAAATCGCTAATGAAGATGTGTTAGGGAGCTACCTTAAATAAAGATCTGTTATCAACTTTATCATCATCATTAATATATGATAAATAAATTAAATCTATATTGTCCCTCAGCCATCTTCAGTAAATAAGTTATCATTTATTTACACATACTATACTTCGTTCTTTTTAACCTAACTATATATATATTTAGATTCATATTACCTTTCCTAGTCGGTTCATTCAGGTGCGCCGAATTGGAAGGTCTTTGAGTGCGAGAATGTTCAGGTCTTCTATGCGCAGCCGGATTTCCGCTTTGATAACAAGGAAGCGAGAGGAAAAGAAAAGAGAAAGGGGAAGGGAAAGACCAAATCGAAGCCGAGGATAACATAGGAGACGCCAAATTCCTTCCGCGTCTTCGCATCTTCTTCCTCCTCCTTTTCTTCCTCTTCCTGATCCTGATTCTGCTCTAGTTTTACCCCATCCACTTTGTTCCATACCTCTTTCCTTTCTTGCGTGTGTTTTTCCCTCCTTCTCCTCCTCCTCCTCCTCCTCATCATCATCATCATCATCTTCGTCGTCGTCGTCGTCGTCGTCGTCGTCGTCGTCCTCCTCCTCCTCCTCCTCCTCCTCCTCCTCCTCCTCCTCGGCACCACTCCGTAAAGTCCAAGCAATGACTTCGAATGGAGCGGAATGATATTGGAAAGGAAGGGGAAGATTGGTGACAATGACGGGCAAGCTGCTGAATAATGGAGCGTGTTTAGCGGGATGAATATAGTGACCTGATGAATAAATTAGAGTCTGGAATTGGTGGGGAGGGTTGGGGACAGAGGGGGTTAGGTTGGGGATATGTTGGGTTGGGGGAGAGTCAGGGGGGAAGGGGGAGAGTGAGTTGGGAATGGAGATGATAGAGTGTGTGAGTGAGAAAGACTGGATAAGGAGTGTGCGTGTGTCTCTGTGTTTGTGAGTGAGTGTGTGTGTGTGTGTTTGTGTGTGTGTGTGTGTGTGTGTGTGTGAGAGAGAGAGAGAGAGAGAGAGAGAGAGAAAGAGACTTAGGCACAGACAGACAAAGACACACGCAACCGCACACACAGACACAGACGGATACGCAGAGGCAGAGAAAGAAACAGACTCAGGGAAGAAGTGAGAAGGAGGAAGTGAGAGAGTTTAAGAAAGTGCGTGGAAGGAGGAAGGGCAATTAAAAAACAATGAACGGTGGGCGACAGTGAAAAGGAAGGGGGGAGGGAGAGGGGGGAAGGGGGCGGAGATGTGAGAAGGAGGGAGGGAGCGACAGGGGGAGTGAGGGTTGGTAAGAGGTTGGGAGTGGAAGCAAAAGGCAGAGTGAGGTGGTAGGGTAAGGAAGACAAGCAGATTTGGATGATACGTGAGGCTTTAGGCAGACAAGGGTGGTAGAGAAAGGCAGAGTAGGGCAGAGACAAATCGGAGTAATAAGGTAAGGCTTGAGGCAGGTCGGGATGGTTGGGGTAGGGTAGAGGATGATGGCACGGGGGAGACCAGAGTTATGCAGAAAGAGTCAGACTGGAAATGTATGGGAAGAAAGTAGAAGCAGATAGAGAGGCAGGATAAGGTGATAAAGGAAGACAGACAAGCAAGGATAAGGCGATAGAAGTCAGATAGGCAGAAGGGTAGGGAGGGGGAAGGCAAAGGGGGTGAAGCAGGCAGGAGGAGGGGCGCAGAGCTGTGTTGGGGAGCCACAAAGACCAAAGTTGTGCGAGGAAGTTTGGGTGTGGCGCCAGGGATGGGTTGTGTAACTTCGTCCCTTGCTTCTCCTTTTCTCCTCAGCTCCTCACCCCTTTCCCCTCCTACTGTCCTCCCTTTCCTCTTCATTTCTCCTTTTCTCGTCCTTCCCCCTTTTCCTCTTCTTTTCCTCCTTTCTTCCCTCCGTATTCTTACCTTCAGCTTCTCCGCCTTGTTTCTCGTTTACTTCTGCCCTTGTTTCCCACCTCCCCCACTCCTCTTGTTCTCCTTCCCTGCCCTCTTAGCCCTCTCCTCATTTTCCCCTCGTTGCCTCCCATCCCCTCTCCTCCCCCCTCTTCCTCAATCCCACACCTCTCCTGTAATTCAGTGGGAGGACCGACCCACAATCCACACTTCCGTATTTCACCACCATTTCTCATTTACGCCATCAAGTTCCTACTGAAAAGCATCCTTGTTGTGCAATTTTTTCAAGAGAGGAGTGACCCTATGAATTTAATTATCGTTACGGTATTTTCCACATGCTTTAGGCTCTTCATTGTGGCTTATTTCATTTAAGTCAGTGTAGTTGCGTATTTCATAAAATGGTCAAGCAATTGCGTATTTCATCAACTGCCAGCGAGTCTAAAGCAAAAATATTGCAAACATGTGCTTGGAATTGTTTTGTTTACTTTGTAGGGTTCAGCATTGCTTTACATTAAAACTGAACTCCCACTTCTTTCCCCACGGATTTCATGCCATAGAGTTAGTGCGCATTTCGTTAAATATGGGTAATTTTTTGTCAGTTAATTAATTTTGCAAATAGTTTGACAGTTTCAGGAAATAACCATATTTTGCTCATTCCGTGAAATACGCAGTTACATCGAATATGCTGAACATTTGTTGAAAGAAAGTGGATGAGTCAGTGAATACAGGAAGACCAAGAAGGATGTGGAAAGTTGAAAATGAATGACCGTATAAAGGTGGGTGACTTGGACTGACATGAGGAAGAATGAGTAGCTAACACCAGATCATTTCCAGCTGAGTGAGTTATAGGAGCCTGTGCGTGTGTGTAGGTCTAGATGGTATAAGGAGGAGAGGGTACAAACAGATTTAGGTAGGCATCATGCAAGGGGGAGAGACATATGCACAGGTAGAGGCAGGGTTCTGAGGAGCCTTAATGTTACCTGAAGGAAGGGAAGGTGCTGTACAGTCGGCAGCAAAATCCTTGTTGCCTCTCTTCCTTTCCTCAGGGCTTTGGAAGACGATCTGGCGAATCTACAACAAACGATAATGATGACCTTAATCTGTGGTCGAATAAACTTGTCAGTGTGTGTTGCTACGGATTAACCAGACGAATTTTCAGAGTCCAAGGAGGGAGATGGAGGGGAAATTACAGGATTTTCTCCCTCGACTGTACATATGTGAGATGCAGATGAGAGTGAGAGGGAAGCGGGGCAATCAGTGACGAGGACGCGAGCATCAGGTGGAAGGATTAAGATGCTGCAGGTGAGGGAAGGGTAACGTCTTAATTTGCATATCGTGTCGTCGTCGTCTTCCCCATCTCCAGTAAACAGTATATCAAACGGATTACTCTGCCTCGATTCTCTGAAGGAAAAAATTGAGTTTATATGGTCTGCGTTTTATTTTATTATTATTTTTTTGTACATCATCATCTCAGGCAAATTGATGATCGCATAGAATTGAGAGTTGTCTAATATTGCAGGTGTAGCATCTCTCTCTCTCTCTCTCTCTCTCTCTCTCTCTCTCTCTCTTTGTGGGGAGTGTTTACAGTACCAGTCTTGAATATTGAATTTAATGTTTCGCTTTTCTCCATAAAAACAATGCGTTATGTAATAATGTGTCGATTCAGTTTTATTTGTAGGGAGTTTGCATAAACAGTTCCATCTATCCATCATCCAGTTTATTCATCATCCTGTTCCTGAGTGAGCGTAAGCGTCCCTGGCTAGACCCCTGAGCCCAGATATTAAGACGAGATATGTATGACGAGACATGTATGACGAGATATGTAACACGAGATATGTCGATGAGATATAAATGACGAGCCATGTATGACGAGATATGTATGACGAGATAATATGTATGACGAGATATGGAAGACCGCATAGCCCATGTATTTACAGTAAGACGAGAGTTACAAAATGTTTAGCTCTGACCGTCAGCATATGAGCTACAAACCCCAACCAAACCTCAGACACAATAAGCTACATCGGATTGGAGAGGCTTAACCCACCAGGCGTCCATTATTTGGCGCGATAGTTACCACCCAACGTAGTATATGGTTTTCTCGGGATTACAGGAAGCCATTTTTCGTGTCACTCAGTGTAGCGTCACATGGGGGTAGCTTTACATCATACGGGTAGATAGAGGATATCCGAAATTATTACATAGCTTAATAATGATCAGTCCTAAATAAGCGTTTTAATTACTGTACTGCATAGGAAGTAAGTTTAGTGATTTTTTTTTTTTTTTTGAAGTTCATATGTTCAGTGTTTGTACCATCAGTCTCAAATAAATTAATGTCTCTGTTCCTGTACATAAAAATAGGTTGTGCGAGATGGTGTGTGTTTCTCCAGTGATAAGTGCAGAGTGTTAGTTTGCGTGGTGTTAGTTTTCTGTGTGGTGTTTGCGTAGTGTTAGTTGTGTGGTATTAGGATACGTGTTGTTTGCACTATCAGTCACTCGCATCTCGCCAACGGACATTCTTCTGTGAGTGAAGTGTATCCTGACTCCCACTTCATGAATGTCTTATGACTCTGTTTGCGTCACACACACACACACACACACACACACACACACACACACACACACACACACACACACACACACACACACACACACACACACACACACACACACACACACACACACACACACACACACACACACACACACACACACACACACACACACACACACACACACACACACACACACACACACACACACACACACACACACACACACACACACACACACACACACACACACACACAAAGAAAACATGAATTACTTACGAGCAACATTCTTGACTCATGCCTTTCTCTCGACATCCATTGCCCTTTTCTCATGCACTACAACCTTCTGTATCATTCATAGGACCCTTACCAACGCTTCCATTCAAACCACCATCACAAACACACTACATCATCTTGACATTTGCTTTATCGCTATATCCATTTGATCCGAACACCTGTCCTTCACTTCCTTACCTTACTTCCGTCATCACAAGGTCAGTATCCAGCAGAGCCACGTCACTGTATCAAACTTACAGTGTAGTTGACATGCATCTTCAGTTGTTACATTAAGTCAGATACCATTAATCCTACACTAAGACCTCGTCCTTTTCAATTTATTCAGGATACCACGAAAGTAATTTATTCTGCTAAGGAAGGATCTCTTAGATGTCAGGGGGGTTAACTGAGGCTGTGTCTAACCCATCATAAGAAAATAGACCAAACAAAATCGTCTGTAAATTTAAAAAAAGAGTCCCTGGAATTTATTGGGGTAACAGATATACTTTCTAGTATTTAAAATGCACTTAAGTCTATTGGTCGGCTTGTAATGAACGATCCGATCCGACTACGAATGAACGGAATCGTGAACTGTCCACATACATTTGTTCCATTTAATTCTTGTCGAGAAGCAAGAGGTTTCATCACACGAATAGAGCTTTTAGAACCTCTTTTGGATCATGTTCTTGCCGGCCTTGATTAGTTTCATTTTTGGAGAGAGTTTTCGGAGAGAAGGGGGTTAAATAAAACCTTCATTTAATCACTCCTTTTTTGAAACAGAGAAAAAAGATCATGACACACCCAGAACATAATAAAAGAAGTATGTAATGAATGAAAGTGAAGTCGAAGAACCAGCAGTAAAAAATAATTCGGTTGTACAGTACGAGTCAGAGCAGTTGTGCACTTTCCGGAGGCACTTATTTCACTTACCTGCTGGCGAGAAAGAAGAGCTGCATCACAGGCGTCGAACCCTTGAGACGTGTTTTGCAAAGGCCCCATTCTCCGCGCCCTTTGACCGTGAAAAAGGGCGGCGGGGGTTGTGTGGATGGGGGGCTTCGAAGGAGTGGTCTGGTTTGGTCCTTCTGCGGTCCCTCCTGATGGTCCGGTTTTAGCCAGCAGGAGGAGGAGGAGGTTTGGAATGGAATACAGATAGGTAATTATAGTCCATGAGGCGTGAGGAAAAAGGAGGTGGTGCGTCAGGTGGATCAGTGGAGACAGGAGGAGGAGGAGGGAAAGGAGGGGAAGAGAGGGGGGGCAGGAAGGGAGAAGAGAAGGAAGCGGAGAGAGGGGGGAAAGGGAGGAGAAAGGGAAGTGGGTGAGGAGGAAAAGGGAGGAGAGGTGAGACAAGGGAGGAAGAAAAGCGTGGGGATAAGGGAAGAGGGAGAGAGGGACAGGGAAGGAAGGGGAGTGGGAAGGAGAAAAGGGGAAGAAGGAGCGAGGGATTTGATGGAGAAAAGAGAGGGACGGGGGGAGAGGGAGAGAGTGGCGGTGAGGGCATGGGGGAGGGAAGGAGGGAGGCTGGATCGAAGTGAATGAGAGAGGTTTGGGAGTCGAGGAGAAAGGCAGAGGGATAATTATGTGTCGGGGAGGCAATCTCAAAAGACTCTTAGCCCGTAACCACTTAAATCAGGAGACGTTTCTTTAATTTTATTCCTGCTACTACAGGACGATTTTTAAAAGTTCTGAGGATTTCTCTTGGTGTTGAGGTCATTGAAGGGTGTATGTAATCCCTCTTGTTCGGAAAAAAAATCTCCTCCCGGCTAAATAAAATCACCTAAATCTCCTACTCTTGGATTTATTATTCCTGCTTCCTCTCACTTCTTTTTCTCTCTCCTCATCTCTCCCTGCCTCCCCCTCCTTCTCCCCCCATACAGAGAGAGAGAGAGAGAGAGAGAGGGAGAGTTATATTTCCACAATGAAGAAAGAAACGAATAACCTACAGTGATCTGGTGATATGAAATTAGTAGAGTTTTGTGTTATCGAATAGAAGGACATGGCCAGGCTCTCTCTCTCTCTCTCTCTCACTCTCTCTCTCTCTCTCTCTCTCTCTCTCTCTCACACACTTTTTTTTTGTGTTCGTGCCCCAGCTTCAATTGCAGTTTTCATTTAGAAAGACTGGGAAATTGGATAAAAATTGCATAGTTTAAAAGAATGTTACATTGTGGAAAATCTTTGTTATTTATTTATTTATTTTTTTTTTGGCTTTATTCTGATGTTAATGCTTCCTTTTTTTTTTCCATTTTGTTGATACTTTACCATCTTCATTTTCAGCACACACACACACACACACACACACACACACACACACACACACACACACACACACACACACACACACACACACACACACACACACACACACACACACACACACACACACACACACACACACACACACACACACACACACACACACACACACACAAAGGAGGTTGTTAGGGGGACAGACCCGGTCGAATAACAGGCCAGCACACACCATCAGCCTCGACCCTTTTGCTGATAAAATGATCTGTAGAGCCTCTCACTTCCCTTCCTCCCTTTCCCTCCCTCTGCCCTCTTCTTCCTTCCTCCTGCAAATATCCTACCCTTCTTCCTCCTTCCTCTTTCTTCTTCCTTCCCTCCAACTTCCTTTCCCTTCATTCTTCACATGGCTTTCATCTTTTTCTTTCCTAAACCCTTTGTATATTGTGGCTTTCCCTCCATTCTCAGTCACCCTTCATATTTCTTCACCTTTTTCTCCTTCTGCCTCCCTTCTTCACATTGCTTTTCTCTTTCTTCCCTCCCCTCTTCCTTCTTCTTTTAATTTTCCTCAATCGTTCACATACCCTTCGTATTATTCCATTGTCATTTTAACATAATCTCCCTCTCTCCCTTTCTCTTTTTTACCGTTGCCTCCTTCCTCCACATTCCTTCACCCTTCCCTTCGTTTCTGTTTCCTTTTCCTCCCTTTTTTCACATACCTTCTCTTTTTCTCCTCCCTTCTTTTTGATGTCCCTCTTCCTACCCACAGCTCTATTTAGTTTCCCTCTTGCTTCCCCTGTCTCTCTTTTCCCCTGCTTCCTTCTTAGCGTACATCATCTTTGGCATCCCATAATCTCAAAGCCTCATCTTTGCCTGTTAACCTCATCTCCTGTCCCTCATTCTCTTGTCCATTATCTCAGTCACAAGCTCCAGCCTCACATAGGGGAACTAACTCACACCCAACTCCTTGCTTTAATCTTATCTCCTTATTCCATCTTCCCTAATCTCATTCCTTGTCCCTAATCCCAGGCCTTTCCACTAACTCTCAACTCGTTCCTCTTCTCCTCATATCCCAAGTTCTTCGCCACTACAACTGCCCTGCATCACATAACTCGCGATAGAATTTAAAAAAAAAAATCATCTACCCTCATCCTCTACCCTACTTCATATGCCACGTACTCAGGTCAAGTCCAAGCCTCCCAGCCCTTCGTACTAACCCTACGAGAGGCGATGACGGGCCATCCATCACGGAGGTGCTGTGTGGTGTGTGTTGGGGAGGTGGATTTGTGGGGTGGAGTTTAAGGGGGTGGTTTAAGGAGGGTAGTTGTGGTGGGGGGAGGGAGGACTGGGCAGGGAGTTAAGGTGGAGGGGTGTAACGTGAAGGGTACTGGGGTTGCAGGGAAGGGATAGGAATTACGGGACGAGGGAGGGGGGGTTATGGTGGAAGGGAAGGGAGTTAGTGGTGAGTGAAATTCCGAGGGTGGGAAGGGAGATAACTGGGGAAGGGAGGGAGAGAGGGTGGGGGGTTATCAGTGGGAGGGTAGGCGGGTGGCGGTGTGGGTAGGTGAGTGTGTGGGTGGGGGTAGGATGAGAAGGTTGGTGGCTGGGTGGGTGGGGTAGGAGAGTTTAACGACCGATGGGTGGGGTGGGGTGGGGTGGGGGAAGAGTTGAGGGAAGGGGCAGCAGCCAACTGGAAAACAAACTATGGAAGTGATCGATAGTCGGGAAGGGGGAAGTGTGTACGGAGGAGAAAGGGGAACAAATATTGGGTTAAAATCAACACAAGAACGTAAACATTGTTCGTAGGGTATTATATTTTTGCTCTTGTACTTTGTTATTATTTTATTCTTGCTGTGGCGCTTCATTTTTATTTTTAACTTGGCCTAAAATTGCCATATCTCTTAAATAATGATTTGTGGCAATAGATTAACACTAGAATATGCTGCTGGTCATGAAGTGCCGTGGAAAGGGAGTAGAATCGTAGTATCGTCTTTTTCTGCCACTAAGTTACGTGAAATGAGTTGAAAAAGGTTGAAAATTTGGGCCAGGTGAAGGTGAAAGAAGTGTATGTTATTCTTCTCTCATTATGTTCTTTCTTGTTTTAGTTTGAATATCTTAACCACTTCACCACGATGGCGTCCTTGGTTAAATAGAACAAAGCAACGAAGAAGAAAATATTACTAGAAAGAGAAAAAAATTAAGTGAACTGGTGAGACAAGGAACGTAAAAAAATAAAAGCAAGTAATTGGTCCTTGAAAGACAATCAGAAAACCATTAAAGATTTCTAATTTGAGTGGAGGTGATAAATGTGCACTATTTAAAGGGGTGGTGGTGGACTGCGACTGAGAGGGAATGATTATATGTCTTAGCGTATTATCATCAACACTATCATCATCATCATCATCATAATCATCATCATCTTGCTTTTCTTTTCTTCTTCTTCCTATTATCGTACATAGGTTGAGGAGAAAATGAAACGAGGAAAAGGAAAACGCAGATCAGGAAAAACTATGATCCAGATATAAAAGGATAAGCTCCGTTAACTCAAGCATGAAAGGCAGAGAAAGTGTTCGATTGTGTAGTGGCAAAGGAAGACGCTGATGATATGCAAACTTAATCAAGAGAATATAAAAAATAATTTGCTTTGAATAATTAGGC
This sequence comes from Coenobita brevimanus, assembly GCF_032717465.1. Classification (NCBI taxonomy): domain Eukaryota; kingdom Metazoa; phylum Arthropoda; class Malacostraca; order Decapoda; family Coenobitidae; genus Coenobita; species Coenobita brevimanus. The sequence goes on from NC_137008.1 coordinate 61,966,799, forward strand.
AATGGACGTATGTATCCCATTAGCCCGTAGTACATAAGGGTGAAAAGCAAAGTTATGGTGTGTGTGTGTGTGTGTGTGTGTGTGTGTGTGTGTGTGTGTGTGTGTGTGTGTGTGTGTGTGAAACGCTGGTATTCAGAGTTGCATAAGGCACTATAAAAAGTACCTTTGTTTGCACTGAGTCATCTAGCCAAGCCACCCAAAGTAAAAAGCGTCAATTCAGGCACGAAAAACTGAGAAATTTTACCGCTACGTAGTTCCAGTCAGAAGGAAGTACTAGTAATTTAAGAAGTTATGTACAGAGGTAATTATTTGTTTTAAAGAATTTGCAAAAGGTCATTTATCGAATTTACTTATCAACAAAAGAGTAAAAGCAATCACGAAAGCAAGATAAATTGTTTTCGTTGCGTGCCACCCCCTCAGGGAAAGGCTGGTAATATGCAAAGTTATATAAGAGAATAAAAAAAAAAGTTGTTTGTTTTGAAAAATGGAGGTGGTCGTGTTGAAAGTGATGGATGGAAGTCCGAGGCAGCTGCCGCGAGACACTTCCTGTTGATAGCCTTCCACACACACACACACACACACACACACACACACACACACACACACACACACACACACACACACACACACACACACACACACACACACACACACACACACACACACACACACACACACACACACACACACACACACACACACACACACACACACACACACACACACACACACACACACACACACACACACACACACACACACACACACACACACACACACACACACACACACACACACACACACACACACACACACACACACACACACACACACACACACACACACACACACACACACACACACACACACACACACACACACACACACACACACACACACACACACACACACACACACACACACACACACACACACACACACACACACACACACACACACACACACACACACACACACACACACACACACACACACACACACACACACACACACACCATATAATCCTCTCTGTGCCATGAAGGTTCACGTGGGTATTTTTTCCTAGATAAAGTCAGTTTTTTCAGGCAGGAAAAATTCATGCTTTTCAAAGGTTACTCAGGACAATTTTATTTGTATTTATTTTTATTTTTACTAGCGACTTCAGTAATTTCTCACATCTGAATAATTTAACCCTCTAACACCTTGAATATAGATGCCTGATGTGTCCATTAAAAAAAAAAAAAATGATGGCCGTTAAGGATAGAAATAATGCATAAAAAAGAAAAACTCATGTAAGCATAATTATCTCGTGATAGTTTCAGTAAAATTGCTTGACGTGTTAATGGAAAGCAAAAGGGGTGAAAAGGAATGGGGGGAAAAAAACACGTATTATATGGGACCCCCAGAAATGATGTAAAAAAAAATATCTGTCAGTCACACTATCATTATGGGTGATAGAGATTGAGTTGCGGAAAAAAAATCAGGGACAGAACAAAGAAATAAACACAGAAACTAACCAGAAACAGAACAGAAACTAAATGAAACTCAGAAACGGGTAAACTATAACGAGATGCGACGCCCAGTATTGACGTCAAAAAGAGAAAGAAAGAAAAAAAAAGCCAGCCGCTCGCTTTTTCATAATTGGTGGGAGTTTATTTGTAGTAAGAGAGAGAGAGAGAGAGAGAGAGAGAGAGAGAGAGAGAGAGAGAGAACCAACAGAAGAACAGAACTAAAGAATACACACACACACACAAAAAAAGAAAAGAATAACGCGTTAATCTCAGGACTTGCGACACCCTGCAGAGATGCTTCAAAAAAAATCAAACGAGGTTATATTTTTATTTCAGGTGGCAGAGATTGAACTGCAGAAAGACAAGGACAAAATGGAGACGAAAATAGAGACAGACACAGAAAGAAGAGTCACAGGGAGAATAAAAGAATGAACGTAACTCCCGAACGCGTAAAATATTGCGGATGGCGAAAGTAAAAATAACACTTTCATTATTAGGGCCAGAGGTTAGGTCAGAGAGAGAGAGAGCGCGAGAGAGAGAGAGAGAGAGAGAGAGAGAGAGAGATGGGGGGGATAGAAACAGACAGAATTACCAAGAGATGACTGAAGGAAAAAAAAGTAATATTTCACTGATTGCGACACCCCGTATCTTTTGAGCAAGTACCAGGAACTCATTCATTATTAGTCAAGGAGGTTAAGTTGCTGAAAGAGAGAGAGAGAGAGAGAGAGAGAGAGAGAGAGAGAGAGAGAGAGAGAGAGAGAACCAAAACCAAGAATAGATCTTAAAAGAAAATAAAAACTCAGAAACACGTAAAATATTACGGATCGCGACACCAGTATTGAGGTCAGAAAGATATATATATATATATATATAAAAAAAACTAAAAAAAAAATCCTGGCCCTCGCACTTTCATTATCAGCGACAGAGGTTGAGTTGCACGGCTGTAAATCGCCAAATTGAAGGGAGTGTGGCGTCCTCATTTCCCGCGACAGGTGTGCGACCCAATTACATTTATATATTCCTGGCTCCGGGGGCTGCTGAACAGGTGGCTGGATGCGATATGTTCTAAGTCCCCTTCAGCTCGAGTGGATGGGGAGCTTTGGAATGGTTTTGGAGAGCTTTGGAGTGGAGTTACCGAGAGCTTTAGTGATTTTTTACCTGACTGTGACTCATCTTGATAAAATCGCCTGGGGTTAGCATAGAAAACTAAAAGGTATTCCATATGACTCACTCTCAGTTGAATAAGGTCGTCTGGCCTTAGTTGAAGCGGATTTCCAGAGGCATCCCGATCATGAGTGGGGTAATGGTGACAGTAATAACACTCGCTGTACTCATCCTCATCTGAAGGAAAAGCATGACCATAGCTGGGGTACAGAACAAGAGTTGCCCCAGTCATCAGGTGGTCAATATCCCCTTAAATATTCACAGCTCTCTCGCAAAAACTCGGCTGCCCATTACTCCACAAGACCCCCCTCTGCATCTTCCATTAGACTTTGTAAATACGCGTCCCCTAAAAATGTCGCAAAAATTCCCTAGCCTATCTCATAAGGTCTCACTCAGGAATTTCCCTAGGACACCTTACAAAATTTGCAAGGTGACCCGCACATAAATTTCCCCAGACCTCTTCCTCGCAATCTCCGACCGACCGTTTTCCTTTCCTTGCATTGTCACTTTATACCTTTATTTTGCTAAGGGATTGCATAGACTGAAGTTGCACGGGTTAGTTGCATAATGACAGAGAATGAATGCGTATTCCTTGCTAGAAGTGTATGGGTATGCACGACATATTCACGGAAGTTATCGTAGAACGCTGCATATCATCATCGTCATTATCATCCAGACCTCCTTTCTCACCTTATTGTGGGGTGATGTAGGGTTCAGAGAGCCAGAAAAAAAAAAAAATCTTACTATCGAAAGTTTGCCGGATTGAACGGGCCACACTCCCATTCACTGGAAGTTTAAGCCGAAGGAATCCTGCCTCCACCTGATACGTCCAAACTTATACCACACGTAGCCCCACACTCACCTATCCGACAGTCAGTCCGACGAATGTTATGAAAGAAATTATTCCTACATATTAGGGTTTTGTTTATTTTAAAGGTACAACGGTTGCATCTTTTTAGTGAACATAACTTCTATATGTGAATGCAGTTTCTTCAGTCTGGCCAGTCTTTGTTCTGTCTAATCAGCACCCACTTCTCTCAGATTTCTTCCCTCCATTACTGAGTTGTTCGGCACTGAATATTTGGTGGGCAGGAGGTGGCTGGTCTTCTCACACTTTTCCAGAACAAGATGGAGTCTTGTTGGCAGGCAGGAGAGGAAATAGGTGAACAGAAAACAGGATAGCTGTATATGCCAGAGAAATTAATCATAGTTATGTAAATCCAGTACGCAGGGGTAATAATAGTACTCACCGGAACAGTACTTAGCATCTGTAATGCTTAAGTGGCCTTGAGATCATTACGAGTATTCTCTGAGACTTTCTTCCCACATCTTTCAGTATTCTGATGCCAAGTTGAATTTACAAGTCGGTGGTACAGTAAATGGCATATTGTGTAGGATATGATAGCAATTGAGATCGTAAGGTACAGTGGGCTTCAGATGCCCTGTCACCTCTCCTGCCTCTCATTTCCACGGACTCTGAAAATCAGTGTGGTGTCTCGGCAGCAAATGACGCTTATGACATTGATCTGAGGCCAAGTGAAGTCAGGGCGTCGGTTGTAGGGGGTTCACCTCTCGCATTTTGTAAGGTGCATAGGGAGACTAGGAGGAGAGACGAGAAAACTCTTGATCCCGACTGTACACCACATACAATTAAGCGGCCTAAAACAACCTCTCAGTACATGTTAGACTTTACTCTTATTTAAGCATTGGCTCTGTATCTACAAAGACTGTTAGCTCAACCCTTCGTGCCAGGAATTATAGAGTTCAAGTTTACCCGGCAGTTGTCATGCTCCAGAGGGTTTCTCTCTTTCGTCCCCCTTACATGATTTTGTCGAACTGTTAACGTGGGTAGAGTTGGTTTCCTTTACTGTGGCATTGGACTTTGTTAACAGATAGCCAGGACACTAACTTAACATGGGTGACTTACTACAATATGTTTATCAGTTGTATTGCATGCCTTTTCTTTGCTTGACCACTAGACTATGGCTTCAGATTTTACTTTAATCATACATTATAACCATTTTATAAATTCATGAATATTCATAGCCTACTTCAGCATAAGCTAACTATTGGCCAGTCAAAAATGTTATGAAATACAGTATGTCACAGCACAGGAATGCCAGTCACTGTGAGGTGTTTAACTCTCTCAGGAGCCTATGATTTATCCCCACTTAACTAAAATCGACTGGCGTTAGCTGTAAAAGACTTCAGTACTTTTATACACTTAACTTGGCCCACATTTCCGTCCATTTGCAGCTTATTGCACTTGCTTCGAGAGCTGATTAAGACAAAACTGTGGGCCTTCCGTAGTCACTTCAAGAAATTCATAAGCCACACTACTTCGTTCCCTGAGGTCAGAATAAAGCCTAATCTCTCAGTAAAGTGCTGAAATCTAGCTGAAAATAATAGCCATAGCGGTACAGAGGCCACTCCAAACTCTGTATAATTCAACACTTCGATTCCACAGGCGCTTTTAGTCAGTCTGGTTGACGGTGCTTCTGTTCTTAGCTTGATGGGAGTGAATGAAAGAATAAGTGTGTGTGTGTGTGTGTGTGTGTGTGTGTGTGTGTGTGTGTGTGTGTGTGTGTGTGTGTGTGTGTGTGTGTGTGTGTGTGTAACTTGCATTATCGAGGCAAGGAGGGCTGGGGTGGAGACTGGTATGTGACCGATGCAAGGATGATGTGTGTGTGTGTGTGTGTGTGTGTGTGTGTGTGTGTGTGTGTGTGTGTGTGTGTGTGTGTGTGTGTGGACCGTGTTTGTGTAGGAGAGGGAGAAACCTTTTTGGGTGTAAATTGCTACTTTGGTGCCGGAATGACCGATTCTCCCAAGAAGGTAACCAGAGGATGAGCCTTGTGAACAACCTACTGTATTGTGAATCTGTCTCCCATTTGTTCCATAACCCCTTCAGTTCGATATTCCAGGTTCCATTAAATGTGAGGAGAAAATGGAATGTTGGTGCTACAAAGGCCAAGGTTTTGTATCACCAGCAGAGTTACAGAATACCTAAAACATTAATGAAAATACAGCACCATCTCTCTTTCACCTGCAAAAGTTATGAATATATATACCGTACATATCACCTGGAGGCTGATGGAAAATTTATTGTGTAATTTCGTCCGCCCTTCTGATCATGCATATTTTCTGCAACATATCATTTTTCCATAGTATTATTTTTACGAAGGATCATTTTTCGACGGTAATTTTTATTTCTTCATCAAGGAAGTGTGATTAGTGTGAGATCCGTAATTAGCAGGCTCCCCTTCCCCTTCATGTGCCCCTTCAGATTGAGGACGTTATTTTTTGGTTTATTCGTGCTATTTCCTGACGCCTTTTATTAAGATTAGGGTCAACTCTGCTGGCTATATTGTTCCTGTGTCAAGCTTATTTCGGTCCCACTGCAAGCTGATGTTCCTTCCATTGCACTCGTGAGCTGATTTGGTCCCACTCAAGCTGATTTGGTTCCACTCAGGCTAATTTGGTCCCACTCAAGTTAATCTGGTCCCACGCAAGCTGATTTGGTCCCACTCAAGCTGATTTGGTACCATTCAAGCTGATTTGGTACCATTCAAGCTGATTTGGACCCACTCAAGCTGATCTGGTACCACTCAAGCTGATTTGGTACCACCGAAGCTGATTTAGTACCACTCAAGCTGGTTTTGATTCCACTGCAAGCTGTTTTAGTTCCATTGCAAGCTGAGTTGGTCTCACTACAAGCTGATTTATTTCTGTTGCAAACTGATTTCTGTCCACTGGAAGCTTGAACCCATGATTGTGTTGTATGTGGTGTTTTGTCCTTGCAATCAGATTATTTATTGAGCGTAGGATAAAGTGTTCGAACTAAAGGGTCTAGATAGTCCTAATTAACTCTTAACGACCAGGTGGCGTCCCTAATTAGAATAGAATCGGCAGGTGATGGCAAGAACAAAATAAGAAAAGACGTCAACATAGTGAAGGGGGATAACAATGGCCAGTGTAACTAAAAAGAAAAAATATAGAGAGAGGAAAAATGTATATATCAGTTTTGCTCCCAGTCATGTCGAGAAAAATTATTATTGTCACACCTGTACTGTGTTTTTTCTCTAATGATTTGTTAAGGAAATTGAGGATTACAGATGAGAAAAGTGGGATTTTTTCTTCAATATAATTATCATACAGGTAATAATTAGACATGTGACCTTGGCCCGCATGAGAGAGAGAGAGAGAGAGAGTGAGAGAGAGGTGGGGGGGTTGGGCAGGCTCTCTCTCTCTCTCTCTCAGGTGGGGGGGTTGGGCAGGCTCGCTCTCTCTCTCTCTCTCTCTCTCTCTCTCTCTCTCTCTCTCTCTCTCTCTCTCTCTTTATATGACTAACACGAATTATAATCAAATTACCTTGACGCAAAGAGTATTCCCAGTCACGTCTCAAACATCAATTTCTTCCTCGCTGTTTAGTAAATTACAGTAACTAACCTTCAAACCCCATCAAGTGCTTCAGAATATTATGCAAGAGTTTCATAATTGTTGACTGTAGAGTGGAATCATGAGAGGACTAATGTTAGCAGTATTAACCCACTCAGGATCCCCTAACTCAGTAAAATAAAATCGTCTGGCTTTAGCGGTTACAGACTGGTGGAGTTGTCCCCATCGTGAGAGGGTTTAATGGTGACCGTATTATCTTCATTTAGCGTCAGCGGTTTGAGAATGTTAGAATTGTCCCGACCATGAGAGTTACGACGTTTGCCGCTAGTTTAGGAATGCTTGCTGGAATTGAGTGTGATATTCGGCATACTGATCACTGCAGACGTGGCACAGTTTCATTAGAGGTGGAACACGAGTTGCTGCCTGTAATCTTCTTGCACTGCGTTAATTGACTGTGAGGTATGTTGCTTTGTAGTTGCATGCCTTATCAAGCTTGTTCCGCATCACCTAAAGTGTGTCAGTTGTTGCCCCATTATGTGTGAAAGTGTTTGTACTCGTAAATTAACAGTGTGTATTGTAAGGTAACAGGTAACAGCCTTGGGTTATGTACCTGCGTATGCACGTTGTTTTGATGTATGAAGTGTATATATATATATATATATATATATATATATATATATATATATATATATATATATACACTGTATATATACTGTATATATATATGATAGATAGATAGATAGATATATATATGATAGATAGATAGGTTTTTACAGAGTTTGTTGAGATGGCAAATTTCATAACAAGTAATCTTACGCTAGCAGTCATGTTAAGATATTCATCCAGAGATTGTAGATGCTTGATATTGCGTAAGAATATTCCTGATGACACGCTCATCTTTATGTTGGCAAGAAATTTACACCTCTCTGTCCCCCTTGCCCTGCCTGGCTTTGTTCCAGCCCCGGGACCGATGCAAGATTAAAGCAAGTTCCCACGACAAAGGAGAGAGATTGCTGTGGGTCTAATACACCCACACCGTATTCACGGACTATAGTGTACTTGTTTAAACCTGACAAGAATCCTTACCCCCATGTCAGCTTGGTTGATGGCCTGGTGTAGTCAGATTGGAGGGGTTGCTTCGACGAGTGACGAAGGTGATTATTTTTACCTCCTTTTTAAGGCTCATCTTATTTCATGCAACCACGACGTAGTTTGCAAGCAGTGGGAGTGACCCAGTTCCGTCAGATGAAGGCAGACCAACATAACTCCCTTCCTCCCTCCCCCAGCCGCGGTATAGAAATGAAACTGCAAAAATGTTTCACTTATCCTGCCCGTGTGGTCAGCCATTTGGAATTGCCACGGACGAGAGTGAAGCTTTACAATTTGCAAAGCTTTGTATATTTTTTGCATTGATCATACTAACTTGTTACCTTTTTTTTTTTTTTTATTGCGGTGGATTTGCAAATAGTGGTCGCCTAAATGAAAAGAGTCGATCAGCAAAGCCATTTTTACAGTGGGTCGTTAAAGAAAAATTGGTATTGTTAAACGACCATTGAAAAACCAGGATCATCCGTTTTTGCAATATAATTTTTTGTACTCTCTTTGAATCCGATGACGTGATTTTTTTTTTATTTATTTATTTATTTATTTATTTATTGACATCCCCCAGATGATTTTATTCAGCTTTCAGTAACGCCGTCACTCTAAGACATCTCCCGGAAGCTGAGGAAAATCGTCTGGAAATGATGAAGGAATTACATCGTTAGTCATTGCATTTAGGGAATAAGCCTCTTCCCTTCGATGGTGTGTTTTTAATTGCTTGTTTCTGCTGTTTCCGGGATTTTTTTTTTCTTTTCCCCTTTTTTTTTTTTTAAATTTCGGAAATTCCCAAGTTATAAAGGGATAAAGGAAAGTTAACTAAACTGTATATAAATGTAAACTAAATTAAAGAAGGATGTAGAGTGCAAGGAGAGTGCAAGAAAGTAGTGTGTAGAGTGAGGATGGTGCTGAAATGTAAGAATAGTGCCAGAAGTAGGCATGCGGAGTAAAAGTGGAAGATGTACTAGTGCAGAGTGAGAGTTCAAGAAGTAAGAGTGCAAGAAATAAGAGTTCAAGAGTTAGAAGAGTGCAAGAAATATAAATGCAAGCAGGAAGAAGTAAGAGTGCTAGAAAGTAGAGTACAAGAACCATGATTGTAAGAAGAGTGCAGAGAAAGAGAGTACAAGAAGTAAGAGTGGCGAGTGAGAGTGCAAGAAGTAAGAGTGGAGAGAGAGAGAGAGAGAGAGAGTACAAGAAGTAAGAGTGGCGAGTGAGAGTGCAAGAAGTAAGAGTGGAGAGTGAGTGTGCAAGAAGTAAGAGTGAGAGAGTGATGGTGTGGCCAGCACTCTCCGGCCACTCTGGTGATTACATTTACTCGGCCACTTCTCCCTCACGCTGCCCATCACCCCGAGTTTACGACACTCACCCTGCCTCCTGGTCTCGCCTCACACTATTCTCCTCACACTATCCTGGTCACACTGCTTTGCTCACGCTGTCCTTGTCACACTGGTCTGCTCATACTATCTAGGACACTCTTCTGCTCACACTACCGTGGTCACACTGTTCTGCTTACACTCTCCTGGTCACACTTTTTGGGTTACACTAGCCTGGCCACTCTGCTCTCGTCACACTATTTACCTCGTAGTTTAGTGGCAGAATAAAACAGCACTAAAGCTCTACATAATCCCCAGACCACTTCTTCGTGACTAGCACCATTATCAGGTATTAATCTCGTGTTGCAGCAGAGTATTCAAAGTGGAGGCATGACAGTTTTAGGCCAAGCTAAAAATGGACAGACTCGTATGAATTTCCGGGTGAAAATCAAGGTGCGGTGAAAGAGTGAGGTGGTGAAATTCCCAGGCCAGATCTAGCTGAAAATTGAAACGCTTACGAGGTCTGAATTTCGATGATGCTCGCCAGATCTTTTAAAATCGTGGGTTATTTATTAAACTCGTGGGTTATAGTGTCTCGTTTGCAGTGTACGTTTATATGATGCTGAGTAGGGTGTTAAATGCAGTGTGGGGCCTGTGTGTGTGTGTGTGTGTGTGTGTCGATTTATGTTATGGGGTTTGTTTAATTTCTCTCTCTCTCTCTCTCTCTCTCTCTCTCTCTCTTTCTCTCTCTCTCTCTCTCTCTCTCTCTCTCTCTCTCTCTCTCTCTCTCTCTCTCTCTCTCTCTCTCTCTCTCTCTCTCTCTCGCTCTCTCTCTCTCGCTCTCTCTCTCTCTCTCTCTCTCTCTCTCTCTCTCTCTCTCTCTCTCTCTCTCTCTCTCTCTCTCTCTCTCTCTCTCTCTCTCTCTCTCTCTCTCTCTCTCTCTCTCTCTCTCAAACGCACACACAAAAAAAGATAAAAATACAGACACACATACACACACATCACAGCAAAAAAACACAACGCAATGACTCTCCCCTCCCTCTCCCCCTCATTTACTTAAGTACTCTCTTTCTCCAGGCCGTCTTTTGTATTGCATCTGTAGTAAAAGTCTGCAAAGAAATAATTTGAAGACGAGCAATAGTGGGGAAGGAAATAACTCTGCAACATTTCACGTGTCAGGTAACCAAAAAATTGTAAATATTGAAATACAGCATAGTATTTCAGTACACATTTTAGTTACTCTACACGGGAAGCTCGAGTAATACCGGAGGAAAATTTTTATATGGTGGGTTACGGGGCACACCATCCACTCATTTTATTTAGTGCAACACTGATTGACAAACCCAATGATTTCCTGTAGCCCTGAAAACCAGTTAATATGTAAGGTAGTAAGCATATAGGCAGGGCTAGCGGGTTGAATCCAAGGCTGATGAGGGTTTATGGCCGATATAGTACCACCCAGGGATCAGCAACTGGTCACTCTAGCTTTAAAGGCCTTGTCTAAATAGCATAGTCCCGGGTCTATTCGCTCCTGAAGGGGAAATTAATGATATGATGATAGGAAGAGAAACATATATATTCCTTGTGATTAAGCCTCAAACGTCGTTACTGTGGAAGAGCTTCAACAAGATTAGGCGCACATACACAGGGCGAAATACATGTAAACGTAAAGACAGAACTAAATCACCAATACAGATCTCATCAATGGCATCCCGGAAGCCTCATTTTTCCCACTGTCTCTCTTCAGCCGACAGTCCACATTAGCGATACGGATGCTGAACAGACACAGATACAGCTGTCCCTCTCTGTACCACCACCACCACAAAAAACACACACACACACACACACACACACACACACACACACACACACACACACACACACACACACACACACACACACACACACACACACACACACACACACACACACACTACCTCTTACCCGTGTCGTGCTAATGCAAAACCACTTCATGCATCATTCAGGGTTCTGCTCTCATGCCGCCGTCCGTGCCTCCAGAACTGTATAACATGAGCGCGCGCGGACACACACACACACACACACACACACACACACACACACACACACACACACACACACACACACACACACACACACACACACACACACACACACACACACACACACACACACACAATTACGTCATTAAGTCATATAGCATCATACTACTGTAGACACTCTCTCTCTCTCTCTCTCACACACACACACACACACACACACACACACACACACACACACACACACACACACACACACACACACACACACACACACACACACACATTTTTTTTCCGTGTATCAGGAAGCAAGAGTTTGAAGGCCTCAGTAGTACATAGACTCTGCCTTTGACCTCGCCTTGACCCATTTTACCGGGCGGGTTGGTCTTTAGCAAGGGGTAGGAGCAGGGAGGCTTTGAAGGAAGGGAAGAGTGGGAGGGATGTGGTCTGTGTGTGGGTGGGTTGGGGGGGATGGTGTGTGGGCGTGTCTGTGGGTGTAAAGAAGTGGGTGTTAGTGCGTGAGGGAGAGAGGTTTTGTGTGGGTGTGTGGATGGGGACTGAGGGATAACGTGTTCTGTGTTTTGATTCAGATGAATAAAACCGTCTGACATTCCCGGCGTAGATTACAAGATTTTTGCCCACCATGAGAGGGTTAATTGTAGCATTAGTATCACTCAGCTTCTTAATGTCTTTCTTAGGTGAATTAAATCGATTGGCATCAACTGGAATAAAATACTAGACGAGACGCAACCTTGAGAGAGTCAGCCAGTATCTGAGCTACACCTGACTACAGAGCGCGGATTCCATTACAACCTCAATGCTGAATTACGCATCGCTGATTCAAGTACCACAGAGAAAAGCCTGTTTCTTTGAGCGGACGCCTGGCTTGGAATTGCGGTGAACCTAGAAACTCGCAGGCCGGTCAGGATTTATTTAATTATTTCTTTATTTATCTTATGCTAGTGCCGGTTTAGAGAGTTAGGACCAAAACTTAAATTAATCGTGTTTTTCAACTGTGCCCAGAATTATAGGTCCTGTTGTTTTCCATTCTGCACATTTTAAAAGAGGGATGGAATTTTGGATTATTCTCCATTAATGTGTGTGTGTGTGTGTGTGTGTGTGTGTGTGTGTGTGTGTGTGTGTGTGTGTGTGTGTGCTATCGATGGATCTAGATGTATGAACTGTAGTGTCCTTCTAGGAATATTTGCTTTGCGTAAATATAGTGAACAGCAAAACGACCACTTGGAAGCCATCGATCGCCTGGGTAGGGGTGCCCTTTAAGAGTACTGTATTATTTCGTTCCAGCTTCAGATTCCAAAAGTCAAACGTAACTTTCTTTGATTTTGGTAACACGCAAAGTTTGTCAAAATGTGTGGCGAATTCTCTCGGCAGCTGTTCTAAGTTTTAAAAGATGTGGATTGTAATATGGAAAATAGTTATGAATATATTAGTTATGCAGAATCTAAGTTCATATCAGATACAAAAAATTCTATACCACTTTTACTCTAACTTGGTCTAAAACTGCCGACTCTCCATCTTGAATGCTTAGTTGTTAGAATCGATGAACATTAGAATATCATGCTAGTCACGAAGTAGTGCTACGGAAAGGAAGCTGAGCCACGGTATTGTCTTTTTATGTAATTAAGCTACGTGAAATAAGCTATGAAGGGGTGAAAATCGGGGCCAAGTTAAGGTGAAAGGGGTTTAGTAAGAATAACTGTATGGATCGAATGACGCAGTTTGACCTTAAAGACAAACCGAGAGTCGAACTGGAAAAAATACTGGAATCCATCTGAACGACTGGATCCCTTAATGTTCCAATTTCTTCCCTGGTGTAATCCGCCAGCATCCGTAATTCATCACACTGCAGCTCGATCCGATCTGACTCATTTTTTCTCAGGTATAATTCTGTCTGTGTGTGTGTGTGTGTGTGTGTGTGTGTGTGTGTGTGTGTGTGTGTGTGTGTGTGTGTGTGAGAGAGAGAGAGAGAGAGAGAGAGAGAGAGAGAGAGAGAGAGAGAAACGTTTGATGAAGTATATTGATGAGAGGCTGGTATGTTGCAATAATATACCTAAAGTACATACTTGTTAGACTGTCTTTGCTGAGTATGTGGTGTAAGGATTCCCACGTGTAAATATATTCACCTGTAAATATACTCACCTATATACAGTACTCAACTTGTCTACCTGAATGGCGGGGGTGGGGAGGGAGACGCTTAGAATTACGGACATAATTATCGATTCGCTTCCTGATGATAACATGTGGAACAGAGAACAGTGACTTTTGAAACTCGGTGTTATGATGTCCGGAACGCAGCAGACTTCCCAGAATATTGCTTAACCGTTTCATTGTTGTTCAGCTAAAAAGTAGATCGATATTACTGCAGGAAATATTACTCTATAGTTTTTGCAGCTGTGGTGGCATAGATACACCCACAGAAAATCATCCTCCCCAGAGAATCACCCGCAGAAAATTACAGCAGAAAAACAACCTCCCCTGAGAATCACCCCAAGAAAGTAACCTCCCCCAAAGAATCATCCCCAGAAAAACATCCTCCCCAGAGAATCACCCCAAGAAAACCACCTCCCCCAAAGAATCATGCCAAACAAACCTCCCCAGAGAATCACCCCAAGAAAGTCGCCTCCTCCAAAGAATCCCCCAGAAAAACAACCTCCCCAGGGAATCACCCCCAGAAAATCACTCCAAGAATCCTCTCCAGGGTATGCCAAATTCCCCGTCCCCAGAATTTCCCCTCAGATTTCCCCGTAGAGCTGCCCCTCGGAGTTATCGTCGAGGCTGGCTCTATTCGGGTGGGACTGTCCATTAGTGTGACGGGCATCCATAATCGCTAAGTTCCCCCTCGCACCACCACCACCACCACCACCACACTTACTGCCGCTCCGAGTGTGAGATTGCTGTTGTTATTATTATTATTAGTAGTAGTAGTATTAGTAGTAGTTTTATTATTATTATTATTATTATTAAAGGTTTGAGAGCGGCAGTCATGGTTTTGATGGGAATTCGCTTTGTAATACATCAGTCTTCAGTCCTTTTTTGAAATCTTACTATATTCCCGTGTGTGTGTGTGTGTGTGTGTGTGTGTGTGTGTAGATGAAATGAGAGTTGCGTACATGGTCGAAGTGGAGTTTGTGAACGCTTTCCCTCGTAAATAATTTGTACATATGCAGTTCTCCACAAATTTTGCGTGGCCTTCGTGTGTGTATGAGAGAGAGAGAGAGAGAGAGAGAGAGAGAGAGAGAGAGTGAGAGATTTAACCATTAAGCAGTTCTCGGACCCCAGATGCATTCATGTCTTTCCTGAAAATAGCATTGTTGGTTTGTGGTCTTATTACTACCTCTTCCTTCATCTACATTTTTTCTTTTGCTTTTTTTTTTTTTTTTAATATACAGAAAATGATGTGGCTGAGGGAAAGGGATTATGAATAAGGGATTCTTGGATGGATGTATTGTGGTTTTCCTGTAATTCGCGGTTTTTTTTTTCTTTTCATTTTTATTCTCATTGTGAGTTGATTATGATATACGTAGGTCTTCATGCTTGTTTTTTTTTTTTTAATTAATGATGAGGTATGCCTGAGTAATTAGATTTTATTTTTATTATTATTATTACTGATATTTCATTATTTATTTATTTCTGAAATATATGATTAAATGAGCCTGGCTTTTCTGTGTCGTTGCTGACAGTACCGTGCACTGATATAACACACACACACACACACACACACACACACACACACACACACACACACACACACACACACACACACACACACACACACACACACACACACACACACACACACACACACACACACACACGTTATGAGGCAGGCAAAGTGAGATTAGTGGAGTGAGTGAGAGGATGATTGAAGGGTGGTGCGTTGGTAGCATGGATGGATGGGCTGGAAGGTTATGAAGGACGGAGGGCGAAAAGGAGATTTAGAACACAAAAGAGAATGGGAAAAGAGAGACTGAATTGGAGAGATTACCTGGTGAAAATGGGTGTAGGAAACGCATAGATAGGAGGATAGAAACTGAAGGTAAAAAGCGAAGAGAAGGAAATAATAGGAATGGGAGAGAAAGAGGAGGAGGAAGGGGGAATGGAAAGTGGAGATAACGGAAAAGGGAGAGGAGGCCTGAAGGAGGAAGAAAAGTGGGAAATGAAGGATGGGTGGAAAGAGGGAGGAAAAGAATACAGAAGGGAAGAGAGAAGCAGAGAAACCTCGGAGGGAAGGGAGAATGGGGATACGGAGAGGGTTGAAAGAATGATGGATGAGCTGCAAAGAATGATGAAAGAGAGAGGAGGAGGAGGAGGAGGAGGAGGAGGAGATCAAGAATGAGAGAGAGAGGGAGATAAAGGAGAATGAAGATGACGGAGTGGACTATAGTGAAAATGAAAGGAAATGATTTTAGGGAAAGGATCTGTGAAGAGTATGAGTGGAAATCGATGAAAGGAGGAAAGGTGAGCGGCAAGTCAAAAAGGTGGAGGGGAAAAGGAATAAAAGAAGAGAACTGGAGAGGAGGGAGAAAGGTAGCTGGGGAGAGAAGAGAAAGACTGAATGATGGGAGGTAAGTTTGAAGCCAATAATGAAAGAAAATAAAAGAGAAGAAATGGGAGTTAATAGGGGTGGGAGGTGGTGTGCTAGTGGTTAGAGAAGTAGCCTGCTGTCTGAATAGTCGCGAGTTCAATCCCAGAGAGAGAGAGAGAGAGAGAGAGAGAGAGAGAGAGGGGGGGGAGACGTCAAGCCTATGCCCAGAGTCTGACACATAATCATCATCATCATCATCTTTATCCAGACCTTCATTTCCACGTAATGATGGGATGAAGTAGAGTCCGGAAACAAGGAGAAGGAAAGTTCAGAGTAAATAAACTATCACCATTGTGCCCAGCGAAAATGAGCCACACAATCATCAACACATCATTCAAGCCCCCGGAATCCTGGCTCCTCCTCTGAAATTATCAACATTTCGCTATCTCAAGGGGGCCAAGAACACGACAAAATTAAGGGCAATAACAGGAGTCAGAGAAGGCGGAGAAAATTACCTGGTGCCGTATTTATAACTGAGCTTATCCAGTTTCTGCCGTTTATAAGTTTCCGTAGTAGTATATTCTTTTCAGGAAGTATTTTGTTTGTCGTCTGTTCATTTCAGTTTTGTCAGTTTGCATCCCTACCCCATTACGGCTGGCGCTCAGTACCCGTCTTGCAACACACTCTAACTCTTTTCATTACCTAGCTTTCTAATGCAGGAGTGTGGAGTCTCAGTCCTTTCATAAGCAGTTGGTTATTTGAATTGTCTTCATCAGTCTGTATTTCCCTCTGCCTGTGATCTCCAGTCTCTTACAATGAAATAGTCCGTGCATCCCAAAAAGGAAGAGATTTTGTTTTGGGCTTTCATTCATTCAGTTTTCATCTGTTCTATTTGTTTTTGGCTTTCATTCACTTAGTTTTTCTTTATTCTTTGGCATAAAAAGGAGGAAAAGTAAAAAAAGGCAATCTTATACAACACCTCGGCTAAGGAATAGGTAAGGCCGCGCTAAGGGCCGGGCTGTGATGAACCTGCAGTGTGAAAAATGAGACAGGTGGGGCAGTAAAAATAAGACAGGTGTGGTAGTGAAAAATGAGACAGGTGTGGCAGTGAAAATGAGACACGTTGGGCAGTGAAAAATGAGACAGGTGGGACAGTGAAAAAAGAGACAGGTGGGGCAGTGAAAAAAGAGACAGGTGGGGCAGTGACGAATGCTGGTGGACATGGAGAAAGAATGCACTGCAGCGCCGCGGTTCAGCACACAGGCTGCAAAATTGATAGGGGTCTTAGGATCAGTTACACCCCATTTTGTACAGCTTGAAGTGAGGAATGATTAAGTGAGAGTGTTCTTTTATTAATTCCACTTTTAGAGTAAACGAATCATTGGTGTTTTGAGAGCATCAGGCTTTTAAAACTATCAGGCTCTTACGACTCGCTCTTAGCTGAATAAAATCGTCTGACGTTTGTTGGAGTAAGGTACTAAGAGTTGTTAAAACCATGAGAGGGTTTACGGCGAGAGTTTTAACGTTATCAGGCTCCCATGACTTCCTTTTGGCTGAATAAGATCGTCTGGTGTCATCTAGTGTTTCGAAAATAAAATACTAGAGTTGACACCACTGTGAAAGTAATTTAGTCAGAGATGTATACAGAATGACAGATATTATACGAACTACTAACACCGAAAACAACTTTAGTCTGTGGACATGATTTCCTCCAAGACAAATACTCCTCTCTTCCTTATGACAAATATTCCTCGCCTTGGCTTCCGACACCATGACTGCTGACCCCCTTTCCTCCTCCCGCACGTGCAGGTCATCCATCCTAGTTTGGTGGCGCCATTCCTCTTGTCAGCCTTGCCCTTGTGATCTTGCCTGGCTGATGTGGGAGCTGCCTTGGTATTAGGGACACTGGGAGAGGGTCAAGTGATTCCAGGTGAGTTATGATCAGGTGGTGTTTTGTGAGGTGAGGAATGGAGGGTGTGGGGTCAGGCAGGTGTCAGATGCGTAACACCCTGACACACACCCTTGGCCTCTTCTACACCACCACACCACACCTCACCACACCACACCACACAATGCGAGGGATATAAAGCCACACCACATAACACACAACGAAAAAATATGAAGTATCGTACCGTACGAGTACAACGTTTGACAAATATCGATAAATCTTTCAGTCACAGGTTTTCTATTTTTACCCCGTCAGATCATCAGCACAGCAACCAGAAAACAGTAGCACACACACACACACACACACACACACACACACTCTCTCTCTCTCTCTCTCTCTCTCTCTCTCTCTCTCTCTCTCTCTCACACACCCACCCACCCAGTGCTCGCCATCCATGATATCAATTGTCGCCGATAAGTTGGCAGCTGGGTTGATTGAGATGACGGGGCGGACAATGCCGGGGTAACTGAATTGTGGTGGTGATGGTGACTGAAATGTTGTGGGGAAATGTGGTAATGGGGAGGAATGGGGAATAATGGGCGAGGAGGAGGAAGTAATAGACAGTGGGAGTCATAGGTAAGAATGACTGGGAACCGATAGGAGTGGGGAGTAATAGGGAGTAAGAAATAATGGGGAGTAAGAGGGAGTGGGGAATAATGGGGATGAATGGGAGGGAATGGTAGTAATGGGAGATGTAGAGGAGTGGTCCTTTTCCCTCCCCCTCCCCTTTGAGTATCCTCCTCCACCTCGTCCCTTTCCTATACCCCTTCCCATTCCTCCATCCCTCTACATAACACACTTTCTCCCCTTTACCTTACTCTTTCCTTCTACCTCCCTTCCCTTACTTCCCTTAGCATCTTTCCTTTCCCTTCCATTCCTACTCTTTCTTCTTGCCCTACCTTCCATAACCCTCTTACCCCTCCCTCCCTCTTTTTTTCTTTTATAACTCCCAAGTCTTCATTTTCCTTCCCCACCTTGCGTCTTCCTCTTCCCTTCCCCCTTCTTCCCTTCCGCTCTTCCCTTCCTTCTCTTTCCTTTACTCTCTCACATCCCTTACATTTCCTTTCTCTCTCCCACTTCCTCTTACCATCCTTCCCCTTACTTCCTCTCCTCTTGGCTCTACGACCCTCCTCTCTTCCCCTCTCGTCTAAGTGGATCATGGCTCCCTCTTTTTCACTTGAGAAATCCTGTATATGTTTTTCTTTCCTTTGCTTTAATTCGTTTGGTCTAATTAGAACAAGCACGTGCACGCCCAAAAAATTCAGTTTATTGCCAAGGGAAATATTTTAGGTTAATACTCACAATTTCTAAAACTTTCTGTACAAGATTTGCATTGCCATGTCATGTTATGCCTTACTGTTTTATTTAAGCTTTATGTTCCAGACAGGTAAACAGACAAATATAGATAGATAGATAGATAGGTAGATAAATAGATAGATACAGACAGACGGATAGATAGATAGATAGATAGATAAACAGAGGTAGAACTATACGATATATCCTGTACATGTTTTGCAGTCTTCTACATCGATCCATTCGTGGTTAAATTATCTTACTAAAAAAAAAAAAAAAAAAGATACAGTGCAAGATAACCACTGCTTTAAGGCACACCGTCAGAAGCAGTGCATGCAATACTTACACAGGTGCTAAGGTAAACAGGAGCATAAGATATTCTCCCAGTCGTACAGTCTCCAGTTTCTGATTAAAGGGTTGACAAAGAACACCCTTTAACCCTTCAGCCATTGGACGGTTTTTCATCTTTATTCAGTTGTTTACCCTCAGACGATTCTATTCAGTTTCGGAGACACATGTAGCTGGAGTAGGTTAGACTAATATCCACTTCCTTTCAGTTAGAAGATTTTTTTTATATCATCCTAATGACAGACGGAAATATTGAGGTTAGGAGGAAATTATCTATTCGATAGAGTTAAAAGCTAACTTCCTAGTAGGTATGACGTGATAATTTTTCAGTTCTCTCGTGATGTTCGTTTTGGAAATTTTTGTAAGGTTCAGCCTCAGGTTCTTTCTTTTCGCTCTAAAACACGACCACGTAGCGAGAGACAACCGTAGCGAAAGCCGAAATGACCCCAAGTATGACCTGGTAATCTTGGGTATCGCCTGTAAAAAGCAGCTGAGGAGGGAAGAGGCAAGGGGTTGCCAGGTGGAGGAGGCTTGTGAGCGGAAGGTGGTGTGGCTGCTTCCTACCCGATAAGGAAGTGAGGGAGGCGGGTGTCTGGGATGGAGTTCCGGAGGTTATCTGTGTGTGTGTGTGTGTGTGTGTGTGTGTGTGTGTGTGTGTGTGTGTGTGTGTGTTGCCTTTTTAAATCATCATCATCATCATCATCATCAAGATAATCATAATAATAATGATAAAGACTAAAGTGGTTGAGATTAATATATTATCCTTCTTACATTTTCAGGCGTCTTTTAACAGTGGACAACCTTCATGGGTGAGTGTTAGCCCTTTTTTTTTCTGTTTTCTTGCTTTCTGTAGTTATTAGAATTTCATAATATATTTTTTCGACCAAATTAATTATTAATATATGATTTAGTTTTTTTTATTATGCAGTCTACATTTAATTTTTTTTTGTTTCCTTTAAATTTCGTGATGATAATTTGAAATCTGGAAGAACTTAGCCCTTTTATTTTTATTTTTTTTTTTTTTACAATATTATTTTCATAGGGAGAGGTTGCGTAGGTGAAAGGGAGGTGCAGAGGAAGGGGGAGGGAGGGGATGCAGGAGGGAGAGAGGAAGGATGAAGGCGGGGAGGGAGGAAAGGGGAGGAAGGGAGGGATAGAAGTGTTTGCTGAGTGAGAAGTGGAGTGAGGGAGGATGGATATAGGAGAGAGAGAGAGAGAGAGAGAGAGAGAGAGAGAGAGAGAGAGAATGGAAATGTATTAGAGTTTGGTAACAGAGAAATAAAGAAGGAATAAGGGGAAGGAGAAGAAGCACGAGGAGGAGGAGGAGGAGGAGGAGGTGGCGATGGAGGAAGGAAGGGGGGGAGGAGTCATTTATCTCAATACCATGCAATTTGTGTAAGACGGACGGAATAGTTGTAAATGTGAGTGGATGATTTCCCACAATAAAGTAAAGTGGCCTGAAATTGTGTGTGTGTGTGTGTGTGTGTGTGTGTGTGTGTGTGTGTGTGTGTGTGTGTGAGAGAGAGAGAGAGAGAGAGAGAGAGAGTATGCCCGTGCGTGCGTGCGTCCCTGCGTGCGTGCGTGTGTGGGCCGCCGTAAAGAAGGGCCCCGCGACGTCCAAGGGGGGGATATGGCCCCCCGGTCGGCGCACACTTTAACACACACAATTGCTCCATTTACGTAAACATGGAAAAGAAATTGCCCGGCATGGAATTACGCGGACCCGGGGCTTAAACAGTTCTCTTGAAAATACACGAGAGGGGAAAGATTCAGGGGTGTGTGAGGGGATATGAGGTGAGGGAAGATGTGGGAAGACGTGAGAGGGAAATATGAAGAAGAATATTAGGAGAGGAAAGTGCGAGGGAAGAGTATGAGGGGAAATTATAAGGTATGGGAAGGAGTGAGTGTAAGGTAGAATATTAGGAGAGGGGAGTGTGAGGGGAAATACAGTATAAGGTAGACTATTAGGAGAGAAAAATGTGCGGGTTAATATATGGTAGAGTATTAGGAGAGGGGGACGTGAGAATGTAAAGGTAGAATATTAGAGAGGCGATTCATGAACGGGAGAGGGAATATCAGGGAGAATATTAGAGAGGAGGTTAAGAGGGTAAAGGAAAGATTCAGGAGTGTGAGGTAAAATATTTAAAGTCAGACGTAGGAAAGAGAAGTATAAGGTAGAATATTAGGGGAGTGAATCAAGAGGAATATGGGGGGAAGATAAATTTTGAAGTATTATCTAAGAGGAGGTTAGGACTGTTGGAGGGATATGTAAGATTAAGAATGGAGGGAGCAGAGGAAATTAGGGGAATATTGGGTAAAATATCACATGAGAAATTTTAGATTGGGGTGGATAGGGGTAATATCAGAAGGAAGATTCAGTATGGGTGAAATATCAGGTGGGAGAAGTGGAAGGGGTAGTGTGAAAGGGGAGTATAAGGTAGAATACTTGCATGGGATAGAATTTAGAAAGGTGAAAGTATTAGGTATCAGTGGGCAGATTGAAGATAGGGAGGGGGATACCAGAGGGAGGATATAAGAGGGACAGGAATATTAGGTGGAATATCAGAGCGGAGTTCCAAGAGACTGGAGAGGGATGTTCATGAGAGGAGAGGAGACGGGTAATAACAAGAGGAGAAATTGAAGAAATGAAATGAGAGGGGAGATAAACTAAATTATATTCATAAGCAGTGGTAATATTAGAGGGGAGATTGCAAAGAGGAAACTGGGGAGAATTTGAGGGAGAATATAAGAGGGAAGAATATAGGGAGGATGGTATTAATAGTCCAGCAGTTGTTAAAACCCCAGGTTCATCTGAAACGTGAACCCAGTGGACTGCAGGCTTATGTTGCCCTCTTCCTACGGTCCACCATCCTCATTCTGGGAGAGAGGGAGGGAGTTGAGGCACGTTTCGGGCATTGGAGCCTCGTGGTTATTTCAGTACCACCACACGAAGGCGTCCCTCTGTGGCACCAAAACACCAGACAAATGAAATGGAAAAAGAGGGGGAAAAAAAGAAAGCATTATTTAAAGGGGGGAAAAAAAGAAAGCATTATTTAAAGGGGGGAAAATAGCAAGCAGAGAAAAATGCACAAAGGAAAAGGTATCAGGCAGAAAAATATACCCCTTAAGATAAAAGATAATAAGAGAGAAGATATGAGAAGAGGTAAAATATGAGAGTGATGATGCAGGAGGAGGGGCTGAGCTAGAGGGGAGAGGGTTAAAATACAGGTTGGTGGAAGACGCGTGCTTGGTGAAATAAGGGAGTGTGGTGCTGATACACTACCGCTGCCTGGGATGGTAGATCAGTGTGGGTTTTTATCTGTATTTATCTATTTATATTTTATCTGTTTATCTCTGTATCTCTTTATCTTCATATCGATTTATTTCCTCGGTGCTGGAGAGGGACGCCTTCACGTGGTGGCACTGAGATAAGTGGATGGCTCCTCTGCGCGGTTACACAAACGTCCCTTATCTCCCTCCCTCTCTCCCCAGAGGAAGGTGACAGACTGTAGGAAAAAGGCAGTTTCAAGCTGCAGTCCACTAGGTTCACTTCTGATTTCTTGAGGATCACAATACTACAACAAAAACAGCGATTTTTTCTTATTGTCTGTCACCCTTGTTCAGGTTCAGGGAGAGTAAAAAACATGCCAAGATGTGTGTGTGTGTGTGTGTGTGTGTGTGTGTGTGTGTGTGTGTGTGTGTGTGTGTGTGTGTGTGTGTGTGTATAGTTCTTTTATTAATTACAGCAGTTAAGAGTCTGATATGCAAGATGGACACGATTAAATTCTGATAATTATATTCAAGTACCCACAGGCCCTTTGCCGGATGAATGTATATTATGCTGCCGATTGAGTTTTATATTTCTCGTCTCTGATAGAAGTTAGTGGTGGCTGCATTTAATTTACTGCCAAATTTGTCTTCAGAAGTTTGAAGTCACATGGAAATATTTTTTTAGCACACATGATTATTTTTTTTATCATGGAAAGTAGGGAAAGAGTTATGAAGTATATTTATCTTCGTATTTGTTTTCCAAGCCTCATATAATGTTTAAATTTGATCAGCAGGTATATTCGTCATTCTTAAAAAAAATATCGAAATCACGTACACCTAAGGGTCAGCATTTGATAACACTGTTGGAGTATGACGCTGAAACTACACAGAGGACACATATTACCCCTATCACTACACACACACACACACACACACACACACACACACACACACACACTCCTGTCTCATCGCACCGAAACCTTTATGTTAAACACACTGCGTACGAGGTGACAGCTGAGTGACGTCTCCCTTCAGAGTGGTTTAGTGTAATTATTCCCCATTAGTTGACGCAGCACACCTTTCCAAACTTCCTTCGCATTGCCTGAAAGAAAACCAAGCTGTCATTTTCGTGAGCCTTAGGTTAATTTTAATCTTATCCGATTTACCTTACTCTTAATCTTGTTACATGAAGACGATTTTATTTACCTTGTGAGGGATTTGTACTTCAGGATTGAGGATTTTTTAAAGTGTTGCTGTCTCCGTAGTTTTTTATCAACTTGGGACAGACAGGGAACTGGAAGGGTTGGGTGTAGCCTTCATTAATCACCTCACTATTGAGGTGTTTTTAAATGAACAGGATCGTCTTATTGCAGAGAAAAAGAAGAGAATAGAAAAGTAATAATAATAATGATAATAAAAATAGTAATAATAATAATAATAATAATTGTAGTAGTAGTAGTAGTAGGAGTAACAAGAACATCAACAATAATGGTGATGATGATAATAGTAGTAATAATAATAATAATAATAATAATAATAATAATAATAGCAATAATGATAACCGCATTTTCGGGCTGAAGGGTATGACAGACAGGCAGACAGAGAGAGAGAGAGAGAGAGAGAGAGAACAAAGGCAGAAGAGAAATAGACCCAGCTCCCCGGATATCATTATTGTTCTGCACCTCCTCTTTTGTCTGGTGAAAATATACATTGTGGGTGCGAATAAATAAGTGTGGTTCCCCGAGAAATACTCTTGTTTACACCCCCCTCCAGACAGACCCCCCCCCAACCAGACCCCCTCCCCAGCCCCTGTCAAGCACACCTGGTAATATCTTGTGCTTGAGAGAACCACACACACACTTACCTGCACACACACACACACACACACACACACACACACACACACACACACACACACACACACACACACACACACACACACACACACACACACACACACACACACTACACCTCCTATCCACCCAAAATCTCCTCCCTTTTTCCCACCCTTCCCGCCTCTCTCTCTCTCTCTCTCTCTCTCTCTCTCTCTCTCTCTCTCTCTCCGCCGTTTATCATTCTCTTTATATTCTTCTCACAAACCATCCCTTTGTGATCACCTTCCTTTCTTTTTCATTCCCCCGTCATTATCCTTCACTCCTTTAGTTCCTCTTCATATGTTAATACTCTCTCTCTCTCTCTCTCTCTCTCTCTCTCTCTCTCTCTCTCTCTCTCAAAACTTCAGAAAAATGGTATGATCCAACGTTTATCAGTAAAAGAAGTAACAATTAGCCGCTTATACAGTCACTGCCTTTTTTGTTAAGACTCTAACCTAGGGAACATTTCACTCCCCCAAAATTCCTGCTGTCCTTCAAACTTCCTGCTGCTGTCCTCCAAAATTACCGCTGCCCTCCAAATTTCGTTCTGTCCTCCAACGCGAAGCAACAGGCGAACCTCTGAATTTTTGGAACCCATTCCCCCCGGTGCAAAAAAACAGCCGTGGAACACGTGATGGCCTCGGGTTAAAGAGCACATGAACACCGCCGCATCGCAGTGTTCATGGCAGCAGTAGTCGACGCTGTGGAACGCATGGCTGCCAGAAATGTTCACTGCTCTGTTCCCACCGGCCTGAAAAGGTGGTAAAATCTGATTGCGTCCCGGCGGTTTTTGCTGTTGGTGCTGCGTTTCCCTCACCCCCCCCCCCTTCCTCTCTCTCCCCACCTCTCTCTCTCTCTCTCTCTCTCCGTCTGTCTATCTATCTCTTCCCCTCAGGTCCACGAGGAAAGGGGAGAGGGTGAGAGAGAACAGGCAAGCTTGTGATGAAGGGCACGTCCACGACCCCATCCGCGTCCCTAAATAGTCGGATTAATTACAGCAATACACGTCTACCCACACAACATGATATCAGTAGCTTTCCCTTTGTATCTAGAGTCCTACGTTTGGTGTTTGATGCAGCCTGTGACCTAGGCGTTTAATCATTCTGTAATTGTATGATGATGATCATGGTGGTGGTGGTGGTGGTGGTGGTGGTGGTGATGAATTATAATTGTTTAGGTGTGGATTTAAAAAAAAAAATGGTTTGGAGGAGAAGGATGATGATGGTGGTGAGTTTAATTATCATATTGTTAAGGTGCAGATAAAATGATGAGTAGGAAGAGGAGAATCATGCTGATTATGATGCTAGTGCTGATGATGACTCTGCTAGATGAAAACATTGTCATTTACGAAATCTACTGTACAAATAGGAGTTAAAGGAAGTATAGAGCCCCTTCTGATTTTCCTAAAAGAAACTGTTGCCGCTCCGCGTAATTCATGTATCTCAATTATAGTTTCCTCCTGACTCCATGTACAGTAGATTCGGTCATTTACCTCTTTGCTGAAAAAAAAAAAATTTATTCCTTCCAAGACTTGCGAATCTTTCTGGTTGCCATATCACATCCATGGATCTTTCATTACTCCTCTCTTGATGGTTTGCCTCCTTTATGGATTTCTCACAACATTTCTCTTCATCTAAACCTTTACTAGATGGAGCTAAGCATCAAAGGAAGGAATAGCCATCTTAAGTTATATGTCTGTATAGGAAGGGCACAATGCTGTACCAGGAGAATGGGTAAATAGCTGCAATACTTACATTCTTCAGGTGTTCTCCAATCACTTCAGGAAGTCCTTGAGTTCAGGAAATATCTTATGATCTGAAATTCCTCTGAAGGTAGGAAAAGTGAAAAAAAAGAAAAAAAGAAAAGAAAAAAAAAGAAATCACTATATTTGTAAAGGCACTGTGTATGAATAATCCTTAAGTTTTTGCAAAATATTTCCATGTCAGTTAAAAGAAGTTCTCTCTTTCTTAATGTTTCTCCTTATATAAATAAAATCGTCTTAAGGTAACAAGAATAGAATTAGACGTCACCACATTGAAAACCTGATTGGTACAAGTGAAAAATCTTTAAATTTCTTCAGTATTGTTAGCACTGTTGGAGGGACACTGAGGATGAGATGGAAGAGGGATGGAGTAGAGAGGTAAATGACAGAGGGAGAGTTTAAACTGGGGGAAGGGCAGGGAAATGGCAGGGGACAGGGCGACACGGAGGTGATTTGTTTGTGGCCACCTTTTACGGGATTAAGGCGTCTGACAATAGATAGATGACAGATAGGTAGATAGATAGATTGATAAAGTGTCTCCCCGCATACACAAACCAACCATCGACACTCTCACTCATTTCGCATCGGTGGACTCAAACTGGCTCGATTTTAGGCGCGCAATTATCAAGTTAACAGGTGCTGGAAATAAAAGCCTCACTCGTGAATAGGCCTGTTGAATAATCCCTCTAAATTAGCCCATTGAGTCCGGGGTTGTCTTTTTTCATCTCATTCTGGCCATTTATTGATGATTTTTATTCACAGCTGGATAGGCTTTGTGAAATGAAGGGATTAGATAGTCTTGATAAACGCCTCGGAATATCTTAGCCTTTTCCTTGTCTGAATCAGATCGTCTGGTTGTAGGAAATTAATAAATAAATAAATAATACATGAATAAATGAATGGATGAATGAATGGGTGAATGAATAAATGAGTAAAAAATAAGTAGATAAATAATAATCAGGTGATGATGGCAGGCTAATAACAAATTTTTAATCCTTTTTTTTTTGGGGGGGGGGGAATTCCATTATCTAAAAAAAATCGCCTGACGTGAACTGGAACAAAATCTGAACTTTATTTTCTGCCAAGACAAGGATCATGCTTTATTTATTTATTTATTTATTTATATAGTGCTCTGTGTGTTTCTTTGGAATGGTAATATCGTCTAACATTAGCCAAGATATAATGCAGTATAGGTGTTATGCCCATGAGGATTCCGGGGGCTTGAATGGTGAGTGAATGAGAGTGTGGCCCATTTATTTAGACATGCTGCGGTTTAATTTCTCTCTCTCTCTCTCTCTCTCTCTCTCGACCCTACCTCACCCCATCGCTGAGTGGTAAGCGGAAGTTTGGATGATGATGATGATGATGATGGTGATGATACTGATGATGATGTCAGGTGTTGTTGATGATGATAATGATGATGGTGGTGGTGTCAGGTGATGATAATAATGATGATGATGATGATGATGTTGCAGTTATAAAGCGGCTAACATTACAAAGTTGGCATATGCACTGTAGGCTGACCAGAAGTGCGGCAGTCTCTCTCTCTCTCTCTCTCTCTCTCTCTCTCTCTCTCTCTCTCTCTCTCTTTTTAATTGCTTCGTCGGTTTCAACAATATACCGCACGTTGACAGTAAACCGGAATAACCCATTAGCCGGAACGTATGGCCGATTTACCCTCAGTGGTCGCAAAGGCAAAATCACAACCATAAATGCAGTAAATGTGCCTGTGTTTGTAGGAGGTGGACAGAGCTGCGTACCTTAGTCCTGGTCCCGTATTCCTGGTTAAAGAAGATCCGTAACACCTCTTTCAAAGCGATTTATTTTGATTATGACACTTAGCCATCCTCCTCTGTGTTACCCGAATCGTTCTATTATCACCATACTCTGCATGAATAGCGTACAGAATGATATTAGCCCGCCTTCCTAAAAATAAATTGGTAAGGAAGAGGTATTAGGAGCTTCGTGAACCCTGCTAGAATACGAACCCTGACCATATCTACCTGACTCCTTTATCAGTCAGTAAAGTTAACCTAATAATCAGGAAGTAATGAGTCCTGCCCCTCATTTCTACCTGACCCCATTATCTGTCAGTAAACCTTCTCATGTTCAGGAAAACTCTGTGATCCGTTCCAGTTTGCATCAGACGATATTTGTTCAGCTGCGAGTAAGTCATTGGGGCCATAGAGTCTTCATTCCTGTTATCGTTAGGTCGCTTGGACTTGGGGGAGTGGTGGATGGAGGAACCTTCTTGCTTTACTGTTCTTATCATCGACTCACTGAAATGCCATCGTCATAGTTGTCTGCAAAAAAAGGAGAAAAATAAAGAAAGAAAGGAAGAATGAAAGAAAAACAAGAATACAGAAAGGATCATTAGGAAAAACAAAAGAGAAGGAAGAAAGGATTATTTGGTTTGTGGATGTAACTCTCCTTTGCGTTCCTTTGAGGTGGCTTTAGACTTTCGATCACGTGATGCCACTAGGAACGTGGGACATCAGTATTTTTTAATTTGCAAAAACTAGTAGACAAGCAGACGACGTCACATAGCTGAAATTTTATCCACTAAGCTTGAAGGAGGGTGGTAATAACATATGTTTGTGAGTTTACACCAGTAATTTCCATTATTCCTTCCTCCTTGTTGTTGAAAATCGTGAAACTTGATAACAAATCACAGTCCCGGTATAGAAGCACAGGAGACAGTACATACAAGAATATTCCTGTTGAGCTGCGTCCAGTCCTATTATAATCGACTGTAACTGGTACGCTATCAGCGCTGAAACCTAATTTATCATCTTCATTATCATCATTATCTTCATCATTGGAATCGTCACCGTCACCTTCTTTGTCTCTGTCATGATCATCGTCCCCGTCCGTATTATCGTATCGTCTTTCATAAGTGTTTTCGTCTTCATATTGTTGCTCCATCACCTTCATTTATCTCATTACAATCATCACTCACTAATCATCTTCATCAGGAACCCAACACAAAACCACCCCAATTCCCTCACCAGTCCCGAACCTCAGGCTGGGCACACCGAGCGGTAAATGAAGCAACTTGCTGTTATTACTGCTTACATGCGGCCCGCCCCTAATTACGAGTTTGTCGCTGCGCCAACTGAATTAAAAGGATAGTTTGGCCCAGTTGCAGTTGCGAGCAAAGTTTGGCCATTGCGAGGACGGCGAGGCTCGGAGCGCTTGCAACATGAGTCCCAGTTTTTGTGTTGCAGGAGTTCGGTTGAGCGCCGGGAGGTTCGGGGTTTCGTTTGCGGGAGTGTTGCGTGTGATGCTGAGGGTTTGTGTACTGTGTAATTTGTTGTGGCTGGGATTCTCGGTGTGTTGAGGGTGATTTTGTGTGTGTGTGTGTGTGTGTGTGTGTGTGTGTGTGTGTGTGTGTGTGTGTGTGTGTTATTCTGGGTGTTTGTAGTGAGTTGCGGGCAGGAAGAACAATGCCAGCAGGATCACAGTTAGCTCTCTAGTCAGAATATTGCACATTTCTCAGGAATTGTGTTGCATACGATAATACTGTAAACACACACACACACACACACACACACACACACACACACACACACACACACACACACACACACACACACACACACACACACACACAGTTAATTACGTTGTGCCTGGGTAGACAATTGTCAATCTAACAATGTATACCTTACGTTCTCGGATCAACACAGTATCTCGTAATGTTTCCTGCATCCTGAGTGGCACCCTACTTAGAGATGGTATTATATAGCATTTCCTTCATGTATTTTACTCTTTATCATCATCATCATCATCATCACCATCATCAGTCTTTATCCTGACCCCCTTTCCTATCATCATCATCATCATCAGTCTTTGTCTTGACCCCCTTTCCCACTATCAGCATCATCATCTTCAGTCCTTATCCTTACGCCCTTTCCCACTTACTGATATGCATTAGAATTTTGAGTATGCAGTTGACCGGCCCCATTTGAAATCTCTGTAGTTGCTTATCATCATAGTAATTAGTGTCCATGGGTTATGTGTCATCTATTTGCCCAATTCACAAGATGTATAGAATATTAACCGATAACATAGCATAGCCTATAAACTGATAACATAGCATATAAACTGATAACATAGCATATAAATTGATAACATTGCATAACAGCCGATAGCAGAATTAAAAATGTTCATTCGTGCAGACTTATTTTTCACTTAGACATTCTTTACTTCAGAATATAGACGAAGAATACACATACAAATAGATAGATAGATAGATAGATAGATTGACAGGCGGTCGAATGGGCAGTCAGACAGATACTGAGGCAAATAGATACAGATAGACAGACATATAGACAGATACATACACAAAGAAATATACTTACAGATAAATAGTCAGACATAGATTGACAGACAGATAGATAGATAGATAGATAGGCAGACAGATAGATAGACAGGCGTATACACAGCTCCGGGTCTATCAGTTATATTCCCGATCTGACCAATTATACTCCTAGGTCGTCCAATTAATTCTCTCAAGGCTGACACATCCCGAGTATTCAATTCCATCTAAATCCAGACGAGGAGCGGATCTTGCATTTGGCTCTCTCTTATCTTGTTTATGTATTCTCTTGGAGGGAACAATGTTGTGTCGCATAGGAAAAGGTGTTATTGAGCTTCCCTGTCGACGAGAAAAAGAGTCATAGTATTCAATATCACCGTACGTCAGACGATTTTTTTCAGCTGATATTAAGTATGCGAACCTGAGAGTGTTAATCCTGTCACCATGAACCCTCTCAGAATCGGGACAACTCTAGTATTCCATTCCAGCTCATGCCAGACGATTTTATTCAACTGAGAGGGAGTCATGCAAGCCTGAGAGAGCTACGGTAATTCCTAGATCCGGCCAATTTCATTCCTAGATCCACCCCACAATTTCATTCCTAGATCCACCCCACTATTTCATTCCTAGATCCACCCCAGTGACATTCACGTTGACTGCCACGATCGCCTTTCGCTTTGCAAGGCAGGTTGCGGTGTCCCTGGGGTTGCAAATGATGAGGCTCCTGCAATTGCAAGGGTTGAGTGTTGTGTCCCCAGAGATGCTGACGATGAGGCTGGTGCAGTTGCAAAGGTTGGGGTGTGGTATCCCCAGGGTTGCAGTGATAAGTTTCCTGCAGTTGCAAATCGAGGTGCAGTGTCCTTGGGGTTGAAAATGGAGGCTCCTGCAATTGCAAGGATTAGGTTGCAGTCTCCAGGTTGCAAATGATAATTCTGCTGCAGTTCCTAGGCGGGGTGCAGTGTCCTAGGGTTTGACAATGGAGGCTCCCGCAATTGCAAGGGTTGGGTTGGAGTGTTCCCGGGACTGCAAATGATGAGGCTCTGCAATTGAGGTGTGCAAGCGGCGCCTCTCTGATCAATACGCGCTGTTGCCGCCAATTACCTCATTTTTTTGGCTTTGTGGGGCCACCGAATTTCTACGACTTTGTTTATTCCCGATGGTGTTTGGGGAGGATGCGGGGAGAGAGAGAGAGAGAGAGAGGGGGGGATAACTGAAGAGGGAGACTGGTGGAGAGGGTGAAAGGAGGAGAAGAAAAGGGTAGAGAAAGAGGTAGAGGATAGTGTGAGAGAAGGAGTTGAGTTGGAGAGGGAGAATGCTGGAGACGAGGAGAAGAAAGGAGGTGGAGAAGGAGGGAGAGGGAGAAATAGAGAGATGGAGAGGAAGGGAGAGAAAAAGGGAAGGGAGCTTGCAGAGTGGTGATGGGGGGAGAGATTGGAGGGGGGAATAGGAAAGATGGAAGACAGGAAACACAGACGTGGGGAGTGAGGGAGAGAAATGGAAAGGGGAATATAAAAGGGCGAGATATTGAGAGAGTAGAGGGAAGGAGGTGGAGAGGAATGGAGGGAATGGAGGAGGCAGAGGAAGAGGGAGAAAGTGGAGGAGGTGGAGAGGGAGGAAGAGAGGAAGTGAAGAGAGAGAGAGAGAGAAAGAGGAAGTCAGAGGGAAGGAGAGAGGAGACCATTACCTCAGACTCTTCCATTATATATTCCAAACCTCTCTTCTTTAATGCTTCCTTCCTTCATTCACTCCTTTCTCCTTCATTTTCTCCTATAATAAGACACAATATGTTAGTATCGTGTCGGGCTGTAGGGCAATAAACTTCCCATCATTACCCTCGCATGACGTGGAAGAGAAAGTAGTTGAAGGCCATATTACATTTTCTGTTTACTCATCTGATTTCATGTTTTTATTTGGACCAGTGACTATAAAAAATCCCTTGGTTAAGAGAAATATTTGGGGCTCGCTTCTTCTAACCACTTGATCCTTTGACCCCCCCCAACTCCTTTTTGTCATATGTTCAATAATTCACCATATCTGTCTGTGTGTTTGTCTGCCCGCAATGCACTGCCAGAATTTTAAAGCTACACTTTGAATATTTGAACGAAAATGGTCAGATGATGCATGGTTCATAGGCCACACTGGAAATTACTCGAATGAAGATTTTCTATATTTTTAACTTGAGAGTAACTTGGCTGATCTGAAGAACAATGGGACTAGCAGCTGAACACTAGGCAAGGGTAATGGACGAAGTTGCATTGTACAGATCGCAAAATTCGACATTGAATAAGTTGTCACATCTCACTTCCCTCGCCTGGTTACCGTTTTATCTGCTACCATCGCCACTTCCCCCTTCATTTCTCCCCTCATCGCCCTTTCACATCTCCCCTCATTCCCGCTTCAGCTTCTCCCCTCTCTTCCCTGAACTTCTTCCCTCACTCTTCTGCACTTCTTTCACTCCTCTCCACTAATCACTCCACTTCGCTCACTCCCCTCCACTTCCTCCATCACTCTTGTCCACTTCTCGCTTCACTCCTCTCCACTGCTCACTCCTAGTACTCCCCTCGACTTCCACCCTTCCTCCCTCCAACTCCACTCCCCCTACCTCTCCCCCCAACCCATTCCCCCATCCTCCATTCTCCCCCCACCCCACACCACCCCCCCGACCAGCAAAACGAGTGTTCTAGTTAGCGTTTTGTGTGTGTGTGTGTGTGTGTGTGTGTGTGTGTGTGTGTGTGTGTGTGTGTGTACTTCAAACGAACACAGCGCCACGAAATTACCTTTGGGCAGGAGCTAGAGAGACAATGAAAGGTAAGAGGCTTTGATGGCGTTTTTAATGATGGCGCGGAACAACTCGGTACCAACGGCAAGCGATCGACACAGAACAACGTCCCGCACTTTTCTTTAGATTGTTGTTTTATTAGCATACTTTGTTCCACGTAGAAAACATAATTGGCTTTTTCCTCTGTAACGTTTGCACATAAAAAGAGTCCCCAGTAGTCAACAAGCGATTATATTCAGGTTAGGAAGAGGCCCCCGTAGGGAAGGGGTTACAAGGCACCTCCATCAACCCTTCAGTACGATGACGCCTTTCCCATTTTTCTCTATATTTTCCCTTTTTCTTTGCCCTCACCAGACGAGTTTTTTTGCAAGTACGAGGCAGCCATGATGTGTAGTAAATCCTCCCCCCCTCCAGTTCACCTGTGTTGTCAGTAAATCTCCTTGGTTGTGTTTACCCTTACCGTGCGGTGTGTAAGTTAATATTTGTTTTGATTTTGAGGAAAGCTGTTGTTTAGGTCGTGATGAGGTTTTCTTAGGTTATTTGTTCTGGGGGCTGAGGTCGACTGTGATTCTTGCGCACATACGCACGCATATGTACGGAAACACACACACACACACACACACACACACACACACACACACACACACACACACACACACACACACACACACACACACACACACACACACACACACACACACACACACACACACACACACACACACACACACACACACACACACACACGACTCGGAAGGAGGAGAAGGAGGAGGAGAGCTTATGTTATGCCTGAAAGGGATAAGAAAAGTGTGTTGGATTATCCCTTATAGTGATCCCAGGCCTGACAAAATGATCAAAGGACACACTGCCACTCCTCACATGATCCCGCAGCGCAAAGGAGGAGATGGAGAAAGAGGAAGAGGAAGAGAGAGAGAGAGAGAGAGAGAGAGAGAGAGAGAGAGAGAGAGAGAGAGAGAGAGAGAGAGAGTTGTGCTGCAATATATGTTCAGAAAACCGTGGAATCGAGGCAGGAATAGGAGAAGGAGAGGTAGGGGTAGGGGTGATGGTAGTAGTAGTAGTTGTTGTTGTTCTTGTTGTTGTTATAGCCCGAGGTTCATCTGAAATGTGAACCCAGTGGACTGCAGGCTGAAGTTGCCCCTCTGCATTCCACCATCCTCCTTTCGGTAGGATGGGAGGGAGGGATAAAGGGCGTTTGTATAACTGGGTAGCAGCAGCATCCAGTCATATCGGTGCCACCACGTGAAGGCGGCCCTCTCCAGCGTCGTAAAGCGGCTGATTATGCAGTGCTCCGGTAATTTGCTGGTGTGACGCAGAGGTTATGTTGAAGAGGGGTTGTTTGAGGTCAACGCTCAAGGTTACCTGTAAACATCCTAACCCCTTCACTAGGTCAACGCTCATTGTTACCTGTAAACATCTTAACCCCTTCACAAGGTCACTTTGATTCAGTTTAATTTAAATGGATTGAATTAAACTAATGACTTTAAGGTAATTGAGATCCACTATTAACCTACCATTTTCGAAGGGTGTGTGATGATTTAAAAGAAGAGTACAAAAGTTCTAAAGACATTGAATCGAGATGAAAAATGTCTTTCAGAAATTAGTGTCAGATGAAAGACAAAATCAGCATCCCGTCTGTTCGTTATGATATGCTAGGAAGTTGCTTTAAAAATTGGAGGCCATAGATGAGGAAAAATCGGATAGAAGTCAGTTTCGGAGCATAATACTTGAAAACATGAATGAGAACACCAATTAACATGCATCACACAGTTGGACAGCAAAGTCGTGTAGTTAAACAGCAAAGTGTGTAGCCAAACTGATGCTGCATGCCGGGGATAAAGGGGAAGGGATGCAAGATGACAGTTTAGAAGGGCAGTGGCCTTTGTGAAGGCAATCATAGAGACAGGAACCTTTGGGATATATAGCGTAATAACAAGTGTCGCATATATTCGAAAGGAGAATGATCAAAAACCTGGAATGAACGTAAGATGATAGCTGTTGTAAGTACCCCTAGCAGAACTAATATTGACTGCCAGAAAGAATTTTATAACAAGAATGGGACATCAAGGTCTTCATGCTGAGGATTACTAAATGGCCTTGAACATCCACGACCTTACTTTGGACGATAGCTAGAAAATTGGGAACGATCACCACCCTCCTTCGAACAGGCTGATTTAGAGCAAACTTAATGGCTTAAACGGTTATGTCTCTTTAAGTGGATTACGTTGGATAGGATTAGGGGTTCCTTCCACTGATCATCTCCTCTGGACTAAGTTGCTGATGTTAAGGAGATTAAGTGACGGGAAGGAGTGCTGATGGGAGAGGCTTTTCGGTATGTTTGCAGTAATCATTATTATCATCATTATCATCGTCATCACCCTACCTATTCCCACTAGTTTCCCCATATTTATGAAGGGGTATGTTTTTCAGGAGACAACACACTCTGACATACATTATCCGAAATTTACCGAGGCAAAGCTAGGCAAAAATATCCAGTTAAATAAATACGTAGGAGGCAGTTAGTACTGTTTTGCCCCGTGACGTAATCAGAGGAAGAATGGGACTCAGAAGTTACATTAGTCTGACTTGAAGAATCAGCAGAATTAAGTATAAATATTCATGTTCTCTGAAAAAAAAAAAAAAAATGGCTCCATGAAAAGACAAACAAGATCCACTCACCAACAAATAAAAATTATTCCAATACTCATCGAAAAATTATTGGCACGTTGGGATCGGAACATCTTTTTTTCATTTTATTTCTGACATCTGCTGACAGTGTTCCTTAGTTTTGGATCTTTATACTAGAAGAGTTAGCTGTAGCCTTGATAAACGTCTTAGGTACGGGAGGCTTTTCATTAAGTGGAGGAAAATTGTATAAGAAAAATAAATCATAAAAAACTTCAATCGGGGCCGAGGGTATAATCTAGTGACTCATCCGTGTACTTAATATTTTCCTCGTTAAGACGCAACAGGATTACCGCCTGGCTTATCCTTCACCTAAACTACCTCAGGCACTTCCCATAGTATTATATAGTTATAGTGTATTTTGTTTCTCCGTCCCATCACTTCCCTGTTCACACACACACACACACACACACACACACACACACACACACACACACACACACACACACACACACACACACACACACACACTTTCTATCAATTTGTATCCATTTCCAGTATTATCTCTTTATCTGTCTATCTGTCACAATCTGTTTCTATCCGAGAGCCTCCATCGCCACGCATATTGTCAAAGCCATCTGAGCCATCCAAACACTCCAGCCAAGCAGCTTATCACACGCCTCCTCACCTCCATGCATACCCCCACCCCCTCCCACCACGCCACCACCTCCCAGCCCCTTCCCTCTCCTCCATCTATCTCCCACCTAAACGTACCCACCCACCCGTCTATCCATCCATCAATCCATCAACCCCTTACCCCCCCCCACCCACCAAATCCCCACCACCTACCCACCCCTTCATCTACTCCCCACCCCCCACCCGTCACTTCCTCCCTTCTCATCCCCCTCCCTCCTACCCACACCCATGCAACCCTTCCTCCCTTCCACCCACCCATCCACATCTACCCGCCCATCTATCCTCACTGCTCTCTGTGCACTTTAACTTAGCCAAAAATCGCCATCTCTTTAGTCACGAGGAAGTGCTGTGAAAAGGATGCGAAACCTTATTATTAACTGTTTTATTCTTTCATTGACCCACGGGAAAATGGAAAAAACCAAAATCTCTCTCTCTCTCTCTCTCTCTCTCTCTCTCTCTCTCTCTCTCTCTCACCCAGCAGTAACTCGCGAGAAATGTTGAGTTCATTTCACTGGATTGCCGACAATAAATTACAGATTCCAACTTGTTAAATGGAGCAGTAAGTTCTTGTTTTGTTTTCATCGCTTTTCGCAGTTGCTTAAGTCCCTTGTTTGATTTAAGGGTACTCCTCTTGCAAGCACCGGCTGAGGATTTTTTTAAAAGTAATATCCGTCCTCGAAGGTAATACCATTGTTGTAGTTTTTTTTTTCGTTTTTTTCATTTTATTTCTTCAGTAAATTCTGTTGTAAATGCTAAGTGAAAGTGTGTTGTTAATTTCTGGTAAAGGGAGTGCCTCCTTTTGTTCGTTTGTGTGTGTGTGTGTGTGTGTGTGTGTGTGTGTGTGTGTGTGTGTGTGTGTGTGTGTGTGTTTCTCCAGTAATTTGCAAACCAGAGCATGATGGTTTGTCTCACCACTTCGCACCGATGACGTGGTGCTGGAGAGGGACGCCTTCATGTGGTGGCACCTATATAACCAAGCGGCTTGACTACCTGGTTATACAAACGTCCTTCAGCTACATCCTTATCCCCTGAAAGTAAGATGATGGACTGCAGGAGAAGGACAGTTTAAGCCTGCAGTCCACCGGGTTCACGTTTCAAATGAACCAAAGCCACTCCACCACCACCACCACCACCACAACAACAACAACAACAACAATAGCGATGAAGTATATTATCACTTAATACCCAAAACAGACGATTTTATTCACCATTAACCAAACTTTTCCAACTGGGGGGGGGGAGTTAAATAAAGCCATCATTAACCCTTAGCCACTAGCGATTTATTTTGAGTCACATATAATCCACTGTTGGGCAGCAAGAATACCAAAAAAAAAATGCGTCTTGGGGTTGAAAGATCTTATTTAATTTCCGTTAACTAAATTAATCCCTTTGTTATTTATAAGCTTTCACATTTCCTCTACGCTGCCCGTGAGTACCTTTGATGAAATAGTACAACCATCAGGGACTCTTTTTCAGGACTATTTTCTCCCTTTGAAGATTATCAGAGAACAATAATCATTTCTCGTGTCCTTACCTTTACCGTTTCATCACTTCTGTAAATATTTGTAATGTCCTTTTATCTGCCCGTTTAACACCTGGCTCTGGATTGTTTTGATGAGCGAAATTCCAGGTGATTATAAAGACCTAGTGGTTCCCATCAAAAATACACAGATAAATATAATAAATATAAATAAATAAGGTATACATGTTTATATCTTGTGATGTCTTCTCGCAGTTCTTTAATTGATCTGAATATCGTCAACTCCATCCTTACATTAAAATTAGGGACCTGGATGCAAGTTAGATTGTTGCGTGTCGTAAATCAGTGTGAGGAATGGAAGCTCACACGAAATTACCAGAATAGTAATCTTCCATACACCATAAAAAAGAGCTTAAGTACTCAGATTTACAAGAGGAAAGAAGAATATTTCGTCGGCGATGAAGAAATAGAGTATGTTTCCGTGGGTGGTGAAGTAGACGAGAGGCGTGATACTCGTGGTAGTGGCAGCAGAAGTACATGGGATGGAGGAGGTAGTATCGCTGGCCTCTGCGTCTCCTTCTCCCGAGGTAATCAGGCAGAGTGGGTGGGGAAAGGGGCGGCAACACCTCTGATATCAGGCACGGTGACATTCTGGTATCAGGCACAGGGACAAGGGAGTGAGTTAGGGAGAGTTTGCATATCAGGGAAGAAGTCTGTGAGGGATAGTTTGGCATTTGGTGAGTTAGGAATAGTTAGTTCTGTATTCGGCAGGATGTTGGAGGGGCAGTTAGGAACATATTGGTATAAGGAACGATGATCAAGGCAGTTTGAATATTAGGTATGATATTAGGGGTTAGATATGATAGTCTGGTTATAAAATACAGTGCGAAAGAGAGAGAGAGAGAGAGAGAGAGAGAGAAAGAGAGAAAGTTTGAGGGTAGTTAAGGGAAGAAGGCGAGACAAGTATAGTTTGGTATCAAGCACGATATTAAATAAGGTACGATGAATTCAACACACACACACACACACACACACACACACACACACACACACACACACACACACACACACACACACACACACACACACACACACACACACACACACACACACACACACACACACACACACACTCTTCCACCCCCCCCCACACACACACACTAAAACACCCTCTCTTCCATATACACACTCAGACTAGGCCGCATGTATGATCCAGATAACCTTCTCCCTTCCATTTGTCTAACAGGTGCGGATCATCCCAGTCCACGCCCGACGCTGTCAATGAAAAGTTCCATTACCCGAATACGCTGTCAGGTATTTATCCGTGGCTAAAAGTGGATTACAGCGGTTGACCCCTCTCTCGTGTTAGCTTTTGATCCTGTCCAGGGCCAGTTGCAGGTTTAATCTCCACTTTCTGCACGAGCGCGCCCTGGTTTCTGCTTATTCCTGTGACCATTTCACTCACATTTACTTAGCCCTTCTATACCACCACGTTTGTTTTCCACATTTCAGCCAGAGTCTCAGTGATAAAATAGCAATGATAACCACTATTCCTGTTGGACCTTCGTCTTTATTTTTCTACGCCAGATTTCCCCACTCGACCTTCTTTAGCTTAGGAAATTACCCTCGTTACTGAAGGGTTCTAACTTCGTAAAATAGCACTGTGGAACGGAGAAGGTTAGTCGATATGTTATTCTGCGCTGTGATAGTAGGATTTCTCTCATCTTCAAAAATCGTCTGGGTTTATTTTCCTATTATATCTGACAACAGGATTTCTCTCAGCTTAAAAATCATCTGGTGTTATATATATATTTTTTTTTACTCTCTGACAAGGATTTTTGCCAGCTTCAGAAACTGCCTGATATTTTTTTTCTGAAGTGGGATTTCTCTTTGTTTACGAAAATCGTCCGGCGCTGATGATTAGTTTACACAGGTGCCTCCATAGCCGCGATAATAATAGAATGGAATTTAATTATTCATCGTGGAAAACCGAGCAGGTGCGTAATCATCTATGAAATTATTTCCAAGTTAATTTGAATTATAAAGGGCACTGGATTACAAAAAGTGTGTGTGTGTGTGTGTGTGTGTGTGTGTGTGTGTGTGTGTGTGTGTGTGTGTGTGTGTGTGAAGGTATGTGGGACAGGGGGCTCTTCACAGCCCAGCAAAATCATCAAATCATCAGAACAATTTAGCTCTTGTATGTCAGCTAAGAGCAGAGATTCTATTCAGCTGAGCGAGTCACAGGAGCCTTAGAGAGCAAGGACACCCTGGAAAAAGAAAGAGGAATGCGGTTGGCGTGGACTGAGTGGGATAGCTAATGCAGGAGCGCCAAGACTGCACTCAGGCCTAGCACCCACCAAGAGCCCACATTGCCCGCATTCCTCACTCACTCTTTTTTCCCCCACACTTCACACACTTTCCCTTCCTCACACTTTTTGTTTCTTACTTCTCCTACTTCACTGTTTTCCATTTTTTCCCCCTCCTGTCTCACTCTTCTCTTCCCTCCCCTCATTAATTTCACTTCCCATCCATACTCATTGTACTTGTCACATTTATCTTGCGTTCCTCCTCCCTTCCATGCTATATTTCTCCCTGTCCTTCACCTCATCTCCTAAACACCCCTCCCCTCTTGCATGTTAACTCATTGGTAATCGTCATTTATTTGGGTTATTATATGATCATTTTACTATGTTTGGAAGAAAGTTATGGCATCGTCAACGTTAAAAAGAAACTCTCATGCTTTACGTATCGACCTGGAATAAAGAATATCGTATTTTTTTCAAGTTTTCGACGAACGATTTTATTCTGTTCACGTAAATACACCGTAGTCTTGCCCTGCTCACCTAAGCTCACCGTACTCGAAGGCTGACCCCTCCACTACGGTGACAGCCATTCCGTAGACGATACAGCGTTACAGGATTATTATATTGAGTTCAGGAGAGTCCCTTACTAGATGAGAAGCTATTGAAGGCTAGATTTGACCCCTCCATTCTGAGAAGTCTGTCCTGTGCTGAATAAAATCGTCTGGAGATTGCAAGAATGTATTAAAATTTGCATAATTGAGCTGAAGGGGTTTAAGTTTGTCGCTCCTGCCTTGTTTT
Organism: Coenobita brevimanus; assembly: GCF_032717465.1. Lineage (NCBI taxonomy): Eukaryota > Metazoa > Arthropoda > Malacostraca > Decapoda > Coenobitidae > Coenobita > Coenobita brevimanus. The sequence goes on from NC_137008.1 coordinate 62,008,356, forward strand.
GTCATGCCCTTAATCTCCTGTTAGTATCGCATTTTCTTCCACACCTTACCTCAGTTACCCCTCTGTATTCCTTGACCGCGTTGTTCCTACTTCTCTTTTCTCCATGTTTTGCTCCTTAATCTTTAACACACCACTAGTTATTTTTTATCTCTGTGTCTCTAAGAACACACACACACATACACGCACACACACATCACCTGGCATATCCTAGCGACACTCAGGGCTGGTGATCGCGGGTAGTGCGTTCTCACACCGACGAAAGTGCATGGCGAAATTTGTGAAACGAAAATTGTTGAGGGGAGAGAAGTGCGTGAGCAGTGAGGCAATGATGCTGACAGACACAAATATGTGCGTGTATAGATCTTGATTTGTCTATCTGTCAGTATTTATCAACTTACCTATCTGTGTCTGTCTATCTTCTGTATATGTAAATTAGACACACACACACACACACACGCGCACACACACACACACACACACACGCGCACACACACACACACACACACACACACACACACACACGCGCACACACACACACACACACACACGCGCACACACACACACACACACACACACACACACACACACACACACACACACACACACACACACACACACACCTCAACTTTAAAAAAGGTCATCGTTAGTCATGATTACACTCCTTCGGGCTGTTAGTGTTCATAATTTTGTTTGTCGGCTCATCTTCAGACACACACACACACACACACACACACACACACACACACACACACACACACACACACACACACACGTCAACTTTAAAAAAGGTCATCGTTAGTCATGATTACATTCCTTCGGGCTGTTAGTGTTCATAATTTTGTTTGTCGGCTCATCTTCAGACTCAGTTTAAGAATGCCTCTGTTCGTGATACTAAATTAAGTCAGCTGATTATGAAAGCTGTTTATTTTAATTTTCTTTTTCTTATTTTTGAATCACATCCAACCAGTAACTAGTCCACGATAATAAGGATAGGGTGAAAATCAGAGGTAATGATGATATTGCATTGTGGTAACTGATGATGATAAGTTGTAATGGAAGTAAATGTTCGGCCTTTGAAATTGAAGAAAAGTTCATATAACTCCCTTGACTACGATAACGTCTTCTCTTGGTAAGTCTTGGTGCCATTAGACGATTTTGTTTTGAAAAGGAGAGGTGTTTGGTAGCAGAGGAGTAGCAGCCACATCATTAATCCTATTCCTCTACGTGAGGTCTTCCTGTAGCTAAATAGAATCCCGGACAGTGCCTCTCTCTCTCTCTCTCTGGATATCTCTCATTCAGTCCTTTTTGCCACATCAGGAGCGTAGGAGTCCGGGGCTAGTCTACTCGGCACCGATAATTATGGCGAGGGTGACTAGCCTCTCACTCCTCTGAATGGCTTAGTAGGATCACATCTCACTCTCTTCAGCAGTAAACCCTAACCACCCATTAGACTGAAGCACCGTAACCCAGTCGACCACCAGGCGTCACCGTAGTTATTTCTGAGAGTATAAAGTCAAAATAACGAAGTACGCCATCTTAGAAAAAGTCTTAGCCCATTCACTACGATGAAGTATTTCTCTATTTTGTATTTGCCCTCTCCAGTCATTCTTCTTCACCTTTGGATTTATTTTTGGCAATAAGGAGGTGAAATACAACCATAATTAACCTTGTCATTGTAGTAGTTCATCCCTTTTCTAGATAAAATCCTCTGACTAACAAGAATAAAAAAAAGAGCATCAAAAAGTAGGGTAAGTGTCAAAACAAACCACACGCTTCCGGTACACGCACACACACACACACACACACACAAAAGCTTGAAATATGCTTTTGCCGAAGTGTCTCATTTTTTATTTTGACGTGCGACCCGACATGGCATATCACTTTGTATATCCGCCTCAGTGACATGGGGGAACACATTGTCAGCACCTATTTCAAAGCCAATCGAAGAACAGATGAACACACGTACATTTAGAGACAAAGGTTCACGTCACATTTCACCTCTCGTACAGGTCACTTTCCTATGCTGGCAAATATTCCTAAGGTGAAAGAGGTTTGGTTTACTTCCCATACATGATTCTCTTTGGCATGATGTGTCAGGGAGGAGAGTAGCGGACATGACGTACCCTAAGTGTGAAGAAGACGCAGTGTAATTGTACGTGAACCTTTGTCCCTGGCTTAATTATCCTCGTGTGTGTGTGTGTGTGTGTGTGTGTGTGTGTGTGTGTAAAATCTGAAGAACTTAAGAGCACATATAAGGGTCCTTTAGGGGGTGCTAAACATAACCATAAAGGGCACAGAAACACGACACATCAGGGTGTTGTAACATGGCCGTGCAGTGTGTAAGGGGATGTGCGGTGTTTGGAAGGGCGCGCAGGGTGTGAGAGAACGTGCAGGGTGTGAGAGGACGTGCAGCGTGTGATAGGGCGTGCAGGGTGTGATGGGACGTGCAGTGTGTGATGTGGAGTGCAGGGTATAACAGGGTCGTACAGGGTATAAAAGGGTCGTGCAGGGTGTAACAGGGTCGTGCAGGGTGTGGCAGCCTTTCACCACACCACCACCTCAGCATCGATTACACCCCTCCGGCAGAAACAGTACAGTCCTCGCTCTTCCTGTCTGTCCGTCTGCCTCCTGGCCTGTCTTTTGGCTGTCTTCCCTGACTGTCTGCATCCTTGCCTGCCTGTCTGACAGTCATCGCTCTGTTTCTCTTCCTCCATTACCTCTCTGCCAACCTTCCTCCCTTTTGTTTCTGTTTTACATGCAGCTCTTCATTTTCTTTTTTCTTTTTGCTGTTATTGCTTTATATCTGTCACCCTGCCTGTCTCTACGGTATGCCTGCCACCCCACCCTGTTTGTCTGCTGCTCTTCTTTTTTTTTTCTGCCGTCCCTCCTGTCTGCTTTTTTTTTTTCAGTGCCTGCTCCTGTGTCTGTCTCCACGTTGTCTGTCTAGCCTACCAATCTTCCATGCCCTCTCTGTCTGTCGTTGCTCGTTTATCGCCGTTCCTGCTGTTTGCCATTATATTTGTCATCGTACCTACCTGCCTGCCTGCCTACCTACCTACCTACCTACCTACCTACCTATGCCTTTCTAGCTCCCTTTCTTTTCAGTAGCTCCACACCCTGCCAGGCCAAGTGTTTTGTCCTGTCTGTTTGTCCGGCGCGTTTGTTCCTTTGTGTGTTCGACAGCTTGCCTCCTCTCTAGCCAGTCCGCCACCCCCTATGTCACTCTCAGCCTCGGGACCCCCTTGCCTCACCTAGTCCACACTGTCGCTCATACCCACCTGACCTAGCCTAATCTAACTCATCTTAACCTAATCTTCCCTAAGTTAGCTAACCTTGCCTAACCCAACCTGATTTTGCCTAACATGTCCCGGCCCTGCCCATTATTCTCAGCCTCTTAACCCCCTCATTTCGCCTAGTCCAGCTAACCTGATCTAACCTAACCCAACCCAAGCTAACATCATCGCTTCGATACCACCTTCTTATTTGGCTCCTTCAGAACAAGACGCCTGTCCTAAGATTAATAATATCTGGCAACATGAAAAATGAAAGGAGAAAAGACGTCATACAGACTCATCACCGGCCAAATGTTCTTTAAATCAGTGTTATATTCATTTTCCTCTTGCAAACACTATATCTCTAGGCTATATGCTACGTTCCCTTTAAACTTATCACACTGCAGGCGAGTGCAATAAGTGTTTGACACGTGATGATTACTCTGGTATTAGCTTACTGAATAATTACGCAGAAAAGCAGAATTAGTCCACTATATTTTGTTTTCCCGCTGCAGGTCACGTACATGTAATTGAATAAAGTGTGCGTTCGTCTACTAATGAGAGCATAAATCAGGAGGGAGAGGGACGAAGCCTGTTGACGTCTTCTGTTCGTGACCAACACCAGTACTGCGGTAAGAAAAACTGTTGTATGACATTATCTTCCCCGATTTGTTACGGTTTGGTGGGGGCACATCCACTCACACGATGTAGTGCATACGTCAGGTAACTGTACACTCAGTGACAAGCCAAATGATTTTCCGTACCTCAGACCATTTATTACATAGGTTGTAATCATATAGTTAACAAATGGACGGCTAAGATGCTCAGTTCATAGTGGTTTATATCAGAGGGATGGTTAGTGTTTGTTGTTCACATAATGCCACTCAGGAGCAATATTGTGTACTCTCACGTTAAATATTTGGACTTAAAGCATACCCCTTGGCCCGTGTGTTCCTAACGCTAAAGTAAGGAATGGAGTAGTACAGTTTATATATATATTTATTTATTTATATTTTTTCCATATTTCTTTATCCAATTTCCTCAAGCTCTTCCTCACCATCCTCCCAGTATTTCTCTCCTGGCGTCAGACTCTTTAACTTTTTTCAAATGTCAGTCGAAGTCTAGTATGTATCGCTATCTTGTCATCGTTCCTCGTCACTCATTGTGTTCGTCAGTCACTAAGTTCGCTTTTTGCTTCACTGTTTTTAGCCTTTCCGTGAATTGCTGTTTGTTTCACCTAATTACAGAAGTTGCCTTAGTTAGCGTGGGACTCAGTATACTTCAGCACAACAGTGAACTATATTTTCTACCTTAGTGGCCATTTGGGTGCGTTGTGGATGTTATGGTGCTTAAGTTTGGCCCTTATTTTTCTCGCATGGTATTGTAGCACAGTTTTGCTCCATAGTGTGTTGCATAGTTTTTGTGTTTAACTCTGGTGCTTAGGTTTGTTACTAAAATAGTGGTTAGTTTTAGTGTTTGGTATTGTTTCATAGTTTCGGTTCTGAACCCATTATTCCCAGGTGTCCTATGTGGAGGATTTTGCCGGGAAGGTGTTTAGCGTACCACCCTCCGTCTATCGGCTCATACTCGTGAAACAGACAGGGCCGTGCACTGGGGTTCCCATCCGTATTATCTTTGGAATATTCCTAATTTCGTCCCTTTTAAAGAACCCCAGCCATCAGTGGGTTAATTTCAGGTGTTTAGTTTTAGTGCTTAATTTTGGTGCTTCGTCTTGGTGCTTAATTTTGGTGCTTCGTCTTGGTGCTTAATTTTGGTGCTTCGTCTTGGTGCTTAATTTTGGTGCTTCGTCTTGGTGCTTAATTTTGGTGCTTCGTCTTGGTGCTTAATTTTGGTGCTTCGTCTTAGTGCTTAATTTTGGTGCTTCGTCTTAGTGCTTAATTTTGGTGCTTCGTCTTGGTGCTTAATTTTGGTGCTTCGTCTTGGTGCTTAATTTTGGTGCTTCGTCTTGGTGCTTAATTTTGGTGCTTCGTCTTGGTGCTTAATTTTGGTGCTTCGTCTTGGTGCTTAATTTTGGTGCTTCGTCTTGGTGCTTAATTTTGGTGCTTCGTCTTGGTGCTTAATTTTGGTGCTTCGTCTTGGTGCTTAATTTTAGTGCTTCGTCTTAGTGCTTAATTCTGGTGCTTAGTCTTAGTGCTGAATTTTGGTGCTTAGTTTTAGGGCTTAATTCTGATGCTTGGTTTTGGTGCGTAGTTACGGTGCAATCCTCATTAACATTTTACCCCGCTTGTCTCTCCTAATTTTCTTCCCGTCTAAAGAGCTAAACTCTCCTTACCTGTTGCTTAAATGCCCACCTGCATAATCTTCGCAGCAGTGTTCGTCTTTTACCTCCTGAATTTTCCTCCCTTGCGAAACACCTGCATCACCTTGCCTGTTAGTCTCATCCAGGTAAAACAGTCTTAATTGCCGTTGTGTTATTCTTTGGCCAGTCCTTTGTTTAGTGAGATTTTCGTTTTATTTTTAGTAAACGTTTCTCTCTCTGTCCTTGATTGGTCTTACTGGTTTCTCGCATTCATTGTATTTTCACTTGAATTTGGTCCACGGGTCGTCGTTCCGTAGATTTTTCACAGTTCTCACTCGGTACCTTTTGCGCCACATTTCTTTCCTTGGCAATCCTCTTGGCCTTGTTAGCGACTGCGACACGTCCCTTTGTTCCTGCCACGGTGACTGGGTTTGTGAATTACAGTTTTGGGGATTTTTGTGTTCCGCTGCGGCTCTGTGTATCTTAGTTTGACGGTGAGGAGATTTGTTCGAGTGAATTAATTTAGTCGCACCGTTTTTCCTATGCCCATTATATATATTATTGTGGTTATTGAAAAACATCTCTATGTGCCAGTATTTTTTTCTAAGTGTGTTATTGTGACAGTCGGTAACTGGATGTGGTTTTTGTCCCCTTCCTCCCAGTCTTCCTGTTCAGTCAGTGCCACTTCACACTTTTTTTTTTCGTAAATACAAAGAGTAACGAGGAGGGCGCGTAATAAATTTCGTCTCTGCTAGTTGACGAAGTGAATTTTAAGTATTTAATTTGTAAATGTTTATTAGTCCATCTACTCTTTGATCTGACTTTCCTGTGGTAACATTGTCTCGTTCAAAGCACATCAGCCTTGGTAAAATTTCACTGTCGATCTGGCTATTCCCCGATGATTTTCTTTTTTAAGTTCAGGAGAGATATATTGAGCTGAAGGGTGTAGTTATATGAATTGTGTTAGCAGCCTATCCCGCTATCTTATCCCACGAATTAATTGGTCATTTATCAGTGTCATTCCTGTCCTTTGTATCTTATTCACTAGTCAGCTTCTCTAAGTCCATGATGAGAAAGGCAGTAGCGGTTACAGGACTTATGGTGCCGATAGTAGGTCAGCAGAACGACTCCTTTCATCTGCTGCCAACCCCATCCTGACCCATTCATGTCGGTGGCCTCCCTTGGCGCTGCTCAAAAACGTCTAAACCATCACTTGGAGGGGAGGGAGGGAAGGGGATGGGGAAGGGGAAGGAGGGAAAGGAGGGAGGAGGAGAAGCGTAGGAGAGGGAGGGAGGGAATGGAGTGGTGGAGGGGAGGGAAGGAAGGGGAAGATGCGAAGGGGAGGAAGGGATGGGGAGTGAGGGAAGTGCAAGAGATGAAGCTAAGGGGAGGAAGGGAAAGAAGGTGACAGGTGTATTGGATGGAGGGAAGGGGGAGGCAGAGAGGAGGGAGGGAGGGAGGAGAGACGCGGAGAATATGAAAGAAGGGGAGAGGGGAGAGGTGCATGGGAGAGAGAGGAACCAGGTGAAGGGAGACTGAAGTGAAGAGGTGATCGCTCATGGGCAAGTAGCGTGTTTGTTATTCTCCCGTATCTCATGATTCAGCACATCCTACCAATCCACACACACACACACACACACACACACACACACACACACACACACACACACACACACACACACACACACACACACACACACACACACACACACACACACACACACACACACACACACACACACACACACACACACACACACACACACACACACACACACACACACACACACACACACAGTTCTACATAAATTTGCGGAAAGTCCTCAACATCTTACAGAGAACCAGCAAGAGCATCACATTATCATAATTTTGTTATACATTTTCCAAAAGAGACAGTCTTATTCTGCCCCGGCAAGTTTTACTCTCCGTCTGCTATTCTTTATTGTACTTAATGTAAGCCCATCTTCAAGCTGAATTTGTGTTGCTTATGTTATTTACCTCATGCTGAAGAGGAACCTACAAGTGCGGACGGTGTGTACCATGGGTGGGGTTAAGCAGCTGTGTTGTTCACCCGCAAGACAAACCTCCTCATATATCCCTGCACTGCGACGTGGGGAAGGACCCTGGCCCACCCCTGGTGAGGCGCTGTCTACCACAAAGGAGTTCTGGATCCCTACACGGTGTGTGTACTGTACTGTGCGTGTAGTACGGCCCAGCAGAAGCAGCTGCTTACGTATGGTCGACGGGTTTGGGCTAGCGAAACAGACCGGGGTTGAGCAACAACAACAAAAACATAAAACCTGAAGTGATCATTTATTCAGGGTGATCCGTGCATTGCGCCCTCCAGTCTATTGTGGTCCAAGGATGGCTCACTGTGCTTTTGTGAGGAGCGGAGACATTTTGGTGGCCTCGTGACGTTTCTCATCATCCATACAATCTGTGAACGTAAAAAGAAGACACTGTAAATCCTAAAGGGTTATCGGAAGCAGAAAAGTATGGCAAGGTAGACTCTGGCAGTGCTGACCGAACCATCACGAAACCTGTAGGTATTGGGTTGCGCAATATATGGACTATCCTATACTTTATTCGTCCCCCTGGTAAAAGATTATGTTCAGTGCAGGCTTATTTAGACTCTTACACACACACACACACACACACACACACACACACACACACACACACACACACACACACACACACACACACACACACACACACACACACACACACACACACACACACACACACACACACACACACACACACACACACACACACACACACACACACACACACACACACACACACACACACACACACACACACACACACACACACACACACACACACACACACACACACACACACACACACACACACACACACACACACACACACACACACACACACACACACACACACACACACACACACACACACACACACACACACACACACACACACACACACACACACACACACACACACACACACACACACACACACACACACACACACACACACACACACACACACACACACACACACACACACACACACACACACACACACACACACACACACACACACACACACACACACACACACACACACACACACACACACACACACACACACACACACACACACACACACACACACACACACACACACACACACACACACACACACACACACACACACACACACCATGCTTTAACAACAGACACTCGCTACATTAGTAACTGGGATGCGTTGGCAAAAAGAACTCCGACTTTCACTCTCACTGGAAACTCTAGACCTGCAGTGGATGATGATGATGATGATGATGAAGGATATTTAACGGAGAGAGTAGCCGTGACAGTGATAATAAATGTCAATAGTGCTAGTGAAGATATATTTGTAAATAAACACACAGTGCCTTTGGAGTAACGTACAGTATTGTGCATGTGAATCCTTTTTTTCCCATGCGCATAAAAGAAAAGGTTCATTCTACTCTCTCTCTCTCTCTCTCTCTCTCTCCAGTTTTTGCATCCCAGAAAGGAAGGATTATTGTGAGAAACAGCAATTATTTTTTTCCTTTAATGCGAAAAATTCTTACGAGTGTATAGTATTGCATATCTCAGGATGCAGGAAGATGATTCCTTTTTACCTCATATCCTCCGCAAATGTGTGTGTCTGTGTGTGTGTGTGTGTGTGTGTGTGAGAGAGAGAGAGAGAGAGAGAGAGAGAGAGAGAGATGGCGCTTCTGGATTATTATTGTTTTTTTTTTCTACGATATTTTTTATAGTTACCTTTATGAATATTTACCATATATTTTAACGGCGTTTCTGTATAAGGTTACGTTCAGTAATAACTTCTGTACATCCTGGAATGTACAATACTATACTCTTGTAACTACTTCAAGCATCGTGGGGGGAAAAAAATATTCGTCTCATGATAATTTCTCGCTTCCTAAAACACACACACACACACACACACACACACACACACACACAAGTATTAATAATATCTCTCGTCCTGGGAAAACAAAGCTACACTCTCGTAATAATTTCTCACGTCCTGGGAAAGCAAAACTGATCCCCGTAATAATATTCTAGCGTCCTGGGATAAATAACCTGACCTTCTTAATGTATTTTTCGTGTCCTGGAATAAAAAAAAGAAAATGTTCTCTCTTCCTGGGGAAAAAATGAGTGAGTCTGGTAATAATTTCTCCTGTCCTGGGATAAATAAAAAATTAAAACGAACTCCTAATAATCTCGGTCGTCCTGGAATAAACAAAATCGGACTCTTAACATTTTCTCTCGTCCTGGAATAAAGAATAATGCCTCTCGTGATAATCCCTTGTTCTCGGAGGCTAATTGGTTGACCTCGTATTGGCATTATTTATTAGCCGAAAATATTATGTTAATTTCATTGTTTTTCGTAATTTGATTGTCTTCTCCCTTTGTCTCTTCCTCCTTTGTGTAATTTTGTTCACTTTCCTCCTCCTCCTCCTTTCCCTCCGTCTCTTCCTCCTCCTCCTCCTCCCCCTCCTCCCCATTCTTCTATATATTTTTTTAACTTTACTTCCTGTCTCCTCATTCCTTTTCCAACTTTTCTTAATTATTTCTTCCTCTCTCTCCTTCCTTAACTTTTCTACGAGTGCCGGTATGTTATTCTCTCTCTCTCTCTCTCTCTCTCTCTCTCTCTCTCTCTCTCTCTCTCTCTCTCTCTCTCTCTCTCTCTCTCTCTCTCTCAGATAAAGCAGTTCCATATTGGGGTATCATTCTTCCATCTGAACTATTCACGACACCGAAATAAACACAATACTTCTTACTGTATGTTCTTATTGCATTTTGACGATTGATTTAGCTTAGGGGAGACCTGTTGTGTGTGTAGAGCTCTTTCCAGCGAGAAACTGCAGTAGCCCACGACCTCTCCCTCCTTTTTTGTAGCATGACCGTAATTAGCATAGACAAACCCAGAGATGACAGACAGATGCAAGTCTTGAGTTACCAGTCTGTCCCCCGTCCTCCTGTCAGCTCTGATATGCCCTATAAACGAAGGACTGCGATAAGGGAAAAGTTTAATTCGTCACACTTACATGATTAGATGGCCACTTCACGCGCTGTCTTCATGGGGTTAGGTTTTTCTGTTAGGCTTTTAAGGTCACGTTAAACGGAATACATTCATTATTATCTTTTATTTGAATGGTTGTATAATGACACAGGTAAATAATTTCCTCTGTCTTAAACCCATTCCTTTTTGTCTTTCCCTACACGAGTTTAGAGAGAATTATCCAGTTCTCGTTGCTATATATTAAAGATAAGTTTTAGATGAACTTTACAACCAGCACGGTACAGGTGAGTAAGAAAGCCAGGACTGATATTAGGCTGATATTTCGTCAGCTGAGTGCTTCCTTCACCACCCCACCCCTTCCCTGCTGACCCCTGGGGCAAAAGGACAGAGTTAAAGGGAAGGGACGGAAGGGGAGATGCGGGAGCCCAGGGGAGTGGGGGGAGATGAGGAAGCGTGAGGGGAGTTGGGGAGATGAGGACGCGTGAGGGAGTGGGGAAGATGAAGAAGCGCGAGGGAGTGACGTGGGTTGGAGAGGGTGGAGTACTGGGGAGGTGGAAAAATATACGGTATTACGTAAAATCTTGCATATGTTCCACCCGAGCTTCCTACATTGCCTTGGTACCGCGTTGAAAATGAAGTGCCAATCTTGCACTTTCTTGCAATAAATCATGATGAGATGCAAGTAGTTCTACACGAAGTAATATGACTAAAGTTTATGTAACCCCTTCAGTACGATGATGTCTTTCTACTTTATTCGTAAGACCCCTACACGACATTATTCAACTTTAAAAGGGATCAGAATAGAACTTTGTCATTTCCCTAAGCGATTCCTATGGCCGCATATATGTAACATTGTAAGTTGAAGTTCTGAATAAAGACAGCGTGTTTATATTCTTATCTTCACTCATGCATCTACCAAACACTTAGCTATCAAATAAGAATGAATATTAAAACTACGGAACACACACACACACTCACTCACTCACTCACTCACTCACTCACTCACTCACTCACTCACTCACACACACACACACACACACACACACACACACACACACACACACACACACACACACACACACACACACACACACACACACACTCACTCACACACACACACACACTCACTCACACACACACACACACACACACACACACACACACACACACACACACACACACACACACACACACACACACACACACACACACACACACACACACACACACAGCTAATGGCGATAAATTTACTGAGCCTTGTTTGTCCCGTCAATTGATGGAGGTAAGTTCATTGAGTCGTGTTTGTCCTGTCAGTTGTTCAGGTTAAAAATGCTGCTTCAAAACATCACATGCCATTGAAATAAAAGTCAGTGGTTTGGGAAATGAGAGAACTTTTGTTTGGCCGACAAAAACAGCGCGAGAAAAATCAGAGAAAAGAAAATGCTGAAAGAGAAAGCGCCAGGAAAACAAGAGAAAGTTTAGAGTACTGGCTGAGAGATGAAGAGTAATGGGGTTCTTGTCGTGAAATGAAGTTTGGGTGGGAGTGAGATTGGTGTGGAATGAAGGCCGTGGTGTGGAATAAAGGGAGGAGTCTGGGGCGAAGTTCATAGTGTGGAAGGAAAGTTGTCATGTGGAATGAAGTTGGTTGTGTGGAGTGGAGTGAGTATGAAATGAAGTTCGTAGTGTGGAATGAAGTTCGAAGTGTGGAATGAAGTTCGTAGTGTGGAATGAAGTTCTTAGTGTGGAATGAAGTAAAATAGGAGGAGGAAAATGGAAAAAATAACCCAAGGAGAGTGGATATTGGAATTGACTTAAGGTGAGTAGGTGAGAGTAAAATTAAGTACAGGGGACGATAAAAGGAAGCAGAAGAGAGATTTAGAGGATATGAATGAAGAAGCACTACAGAAGAGAGGGAGAAGAGAGAGGGTGAGGGCATTATAGAGATAGACAGATAGACAGAGGCAGGTAAATAGATAAGTAGACATACAGATAGATAGTGCTCTGTTGGTAGGCTTCTATATTTCCTTGTAAGAAGTTGTGTCCCTCGTGTAAGCACCTCATTCACAGTCTACGTTGCGTTTTTGTGAGAGTTCTATTGAGTATATTAAATTTTTGAGAAGTAAATTACGGCACTGAAAGTTTTTAATGAGTATATCAGTCGTTCAAAAGTAAGATAAAAGTTTAAGTGAGTATATTAAGGTTTTAAAAAATGGTATATTACACAGAAACACCTTTTGAAAGTCCATATTGAGACACAATTTTTTCCCATAACTAGCCTTATTAAGTACTTGATGAAGCTTGCTAATAGGAAATGCTACAGGGAGAAAAAAAAAAAAAACTTGCCCACAAAAAACAGTTCTTAGCCTAATCGTCACTATTTTTGTTGCCTCTATCCTTACCTTGGCTGGAATTTTTATCTTTTTGCAGCTTACATCCCGTGGCTCAGTGGTAAAGGAAAATACTTTGGCTTTCCTTCCTTTCCATACCACCTCTTCACGACTAACACCGTATTTTAGTTTTCTCTCGTGTTAGGTAGATGGAAATTAAAGTTTGATGGATGGATAGCAACACACACACACACACACACACACACACACACACACACACACACACACACACACACACACACACACACACACACACACACAAAACGAGAGAGAGAGAGGGGGGGGGGCTGGATTATAGATTAAAGTCATCATTATAATCGGTAAAAAGTGTAGTTCCCTGGGAGAGAGAGAGAGAGAGAGAGAGAGAGAGAGAGAGAGAGAGAGAGAGAGAGAATTAATTCCCAGCTAAAATCACCTTCAGAATAAGCTCACAATCTACAGGTAAAATCCTTCAGTTGTGAGAGCTCCAACACCGCTCCATGGAATATATATTATGCTGTTCTGAATGATTTACTAAGTCTTGTCGGCCTTCCAGTATTCCCTGATGCCGGTTGAATAATTTAGTGCAAAGAGCTAATGTTGTTCAGGATAAACCTATCTTGTTTATCATCATCATCATTATTATCATCATCATCGTCGTCATCATCATAATCATCAGTCTTAGTATCATATCAGCGTTGGCCTAATATTCCAGTGCACCTACTTCACACTTTAGGACAAATTCGTCACTTTCCTCCCTCTTAAAAAAAGGGAGTCATCTATGGGCAGAGTGACATTCCATGCCTCTCTTAGCCTTGACATATTAGTCAGCAGAGGAAAATGAAAACTGAAAGAGGTGAAATATTTGACTCATTTTTGTCTCCAACTGTACATAGCTCTTTCATGCATTCACTTCCACTTTTCATCATTTCTGTTCATTTCTCTGTTTTCATACCTCACTTCCATGCACATTCACGTAAAATATAAAAACGATCACCTTCGTCTTGACCCTCCTCTCGCTCCCCAACTTCAAACTTTGGCTATGTTTAATTGCCCTAAAATAATTTCCTTGGTCACCAAACAGTCCAGATGAAATGGAGACGATTATGTAACCTGAAGCAACCGTTTTTCTTGTCACAGTGAGAGAGCATTGTTCCCTTCACTGCAGCCTTAACCTACATTAACTTAACACTCGTAAGTCACAAGACCAAACAGACTATGGAAGACACATCAAATACCTAAAAAGAATTCGGAACGACGTAAAACTGTAGATCTGAAGAAATCGTCACATCCGTCAAGATACAGTATCATGCCGGGAGTTATTGATGTGTGTGTGTGTGTGTGTGTGTGTGTGTGTGTGTGTGTGTTTTCTTAATTGACTTAGTTGCTTAGTCAGCCGCCAGGAAATCCGCTTTTCCACAAATTTAAAATCCTTGTTGTCACATAGTCTGACGCTGACTCAATGCCTGTATCCAATCCCGTGTTTTTCAGTCATTTTCTATGCATTTCTTTGAACTGTATGTCCGCCTCTGACGCAAAATGTCGTCACGTTTTAGCCAAGTAGCTTTTGAGACGTTGCACTGCCTTGTTTCTTCTTTCTTTCTTTTTCGTTTTTTTTTTTTCCTCTCTCCTTCCCGGCAAGTTTTAAAAGCCTTCGCCGCGGCTTCTTTGAGGATAATTAAGCCACGTGGGACAAGAGGGATTTACTGAATGCTGAAACGCCCACTGTGTAAAGGAGTGCTGTGGGTGTAATGGCGATGAGGAGGAGGAGAAGGAGAAGGAGAGAAAGAAGATGAAGGAGAAGGAGAAGTAAGAGGAGAACTCGCATATGAGCCTCCCCGCATGCATTAAGGCCAGCCATTACTCAAGCCACGCTCTGTTATGTGTATCAGGGAGAGGGAGTAGGCGGTGTATTGGTTAGGACGTCAAGCCTGCGACTGGACGAACTGGAGGTCGATTTTCGGGCCGGTCAGACTCGTGGACAAATTTCCTTTCACCGTTTTCCTTAATCACACAGGAGCACAATTTGGGCACCTGGATGGAAACTTGACTGCTTTGGATCGTACTCAAGGGGAAAACTGAGTCTTAGCAAAAATAGATGGTCTGCTTTAGTGACCCTCGTGTATTCGTGGGTAAAAATCTGAGCCTTTATCTTCTTGTTCTTCGCACGCGTTAAAAGTTCTTGTAGGTGCATCCGAACCATACTGCTTGGGTACAGTGTTTTGGGGAGAGGAACAGGGCTTACATTTATGCCTATCTACTGCACGAGGAAAGTCAGACGATCACATCCCTTAGAATAGGACCCTTAGCTGTTTATTTTTACCCAGGTCCTGCATTGTACTCTAAGGTAAACAAGGTGTAAACTGAAGTCCGTGTTGAGAGAGGGTGATACGGGGGAGTGAGGACTGTAACTAACCCTTTCTCTCCTCCAGTAAGAACACTCTCTTCTGGACTGAATAAAACAGTGTGGGTATTGCAGGAAAAATATTAAAACAACGTCCTTGGGGTGAAAGGGTTTACTGCATTATGGCGAGTGATGTTGATGGAGTAGTGCGGACTATACCTCTGGACTCCATTTGTCATCGCCAGCCACACCCCCGACCGTCTTCATGGTGGCCTGTCGGACTTCCTAGCACGCCTTCCTTAGCGATTTATTTTGAGCATATCACATTTATCCTCCTCAGTCGTCTTCAGCATCTTCTGTTATATTCTATGTCCAAACGATTTAATTTAACTTTGAGCAGAACCTAAAGAAGCGAAGCGATTTATGAAGGAGAATCTTACCTCTCCAGTGTCCGGGTCTCCCTCAAACGAAATAAAATCGTATGGGAACAGCGAGAAGAAAAAAAACGACGTCAGCGAAAAAAAAAGAAGTCAAAAATAACATGCAACATACGAAAAAAAAGAAAAAAAAAGTGATACCTGTCATCCTCAGCCACACCCAACTCCAAGGTGAGATGGCGTGAGGGTGGTGAGTTTATCAAGACATACAACATTCTCGTCTTATACACAGCAGTCACTTATGGGCGATGGTTTAGCTGCTAGTCCTCTGAAATAATAGCGTTTAGAAACAGATACAAGAAGAGAAATAACCTAACGCTGTTTCTTTCACTTACAGTGGACAGAAACAGAATTAGGAAATATAAAATCGAATCTTATACACAGTAGCCATTAAGATCGAACAGTTTAGCTACTTAGCCTGTGGAGTAACACCGTTTGCAGAAAGACAAGAAAAGAATTAACCCTGCGTTTTGCACTTACAGTAGATATGAGAACAGAATATTTAGCGTATAATGTTTAATTTTGTGCACATCAGTTACCAAAAGCGAACGGTTAAGCAATTGGTAGTGTAAAAAGTAATATAATTGCAAAAAGACGCATGAGCTGAATTAACAGAATTTTCATCCCGTTTGAAGTAGGCACGCGCAAGGCACAGGATTATGCTACAGTTTTACGAAGAATATTTTCAGGTGATAAGGGCTACCTGGATGTACTAAAATAAACACAATAATGGCTCAGAAAAATGAAAGTTATTTTATTGCTGAAGTAACTCAGGTAGAAGCGCTCTACTATTGAACTGAAGAGAGGATATTACTCGCAGACGGACACATGAACAGAATGATCTACCACTTCATCTAGTCCATAAGTCTTTCAGGATCATTGCTGACATGTGGCATTTCATCTCGCTGTCAGTCAGGAGAACAGCTGTCATGAAGTACTTTATTTATGCAGCTATCAGGAGAACAGCTGTCATGAAGTACTTTATTTATGCACATAGCTGCCTCTCCAAACATCGACATATTCATTCCCTTGTCAGCTCTAGTACCGACATGAAAGACAGCTCATAGTGTACTTTATTCAGTGCTACCTCGAGATGTAAATAGATAGTTGTAGATCGATATAGCTGTGTTATAAGTAATGTCTGTATGGCAGTGTGTTGTGTGGCGTTGTGTGGTTTGGTGATGTGTGGTGTGGCAGTATGTGGTGTGGCAGTGTATAGGACAGCAGCGTGTTGTGTGGTAATGTAAGGTGTAGTGATGTAACGTGTGTGTAAAGTGTAGGAATGTAAGATGTGACATTATTTTCTTCTGCCTTGTATACCAACGTAGACACACACACACACACACACACACACACACACACACACACACACACACACACACACACACACACACACACACACACACACACACACACACACACACACACACACACACACACACACACACACACACACACACACACACACACACACACACACACACACACAGATACCACAAACACCCAAATCACGCCCGCACACAACGTCCCCACACACTCATACAACCCTCCCCCCAAACCTGGAGTGCATGAAACATAATGAAGTGTACAAATTGCTCTTCACATCAGGTACGCAGGGTAATGATTAAAAGAACCACGACCATCAAACTCCATAACCTATTACCACGAATAAACAGTCAGCTGGTACAAGCACATTAGTCTCTTCCAATGTAATGCGTGTTTGTGAAGGGAGAGTGTTTGTTTTGTTGTGTGTGTGTGTGTGATACTGTTATGTGCGAGTGCTCGTGTGTATACATCTGGCGTAAACTAATTAATTTCACGTGCTTAAACACATCAAAGTCACGACAAAATGACTGTGATTTCGATCGTATTAGTTTATAGTAATTATACATGTTGAGGTTGGTTAAGGTAAGACACCGTACGAAAAATCTGGGAATACCTTGAGTCTTTTTTGTCTTCTCAAGTTATTATTTGCCTCTTCCATTTCTGTATTATTGTTATATTTAAAAAGAAATGTTTTGTACAAGGTTGACATGAAACTTAAGGTATACTGTATCAGAGAAGGATGTGGTTAGGTGTGATTAAAGGTCAAGATAATAATTATATATATATGATGATGATGGTGATTATAAACTTTCCCTTCTTACATGACGTTCATATTTGGCTTTTCTTTCCTTCACTGCGGTTAAAGATGATGAGGAAGAACTAGCTCTCCCACTTTCCCACTTTCTCTCTCCCTGTTTGTGGATCCTACCTCACCCTCTCTCTAAATAAGGAAAAAGGTGATGATGATGATGATGATGATGATGATGATGATGATGATGATGATGATGATGATGATGAGGAGGAGGAGGAGGAGGAGGAGGAAGAGGAGGAAGAAGAAGAAAAGGAACAGACAGATGTTGCTGATGATATGTGATGACCATTAATGATGATGAGACTGAGAATGATGATGATGTAATTAATTTTGATGATAATGAGACTGAGATTAATAATGACAGGTATAAATAGGATATACCTTATTTACACAGGATCAACCAGCAATTATCCTTAAAGGTGTAGCAGCAGGGGGGGTGTAGTTAATCTCTGTGGGTATGATTTAAAGGTGGAGGAGTGTGGCTAGCAGGTGATAAGGTGCCCAGTCCTTAATGGAGCTATTTGTCTGCACTGCCTCCTCCTCACCCCTCTCCCTCCCTCCCTCCCTCCCTCCTAACCCCTTTCCCTCCCTCCCTCTCTTCTTCTTTTTTCGATATTCTTACACTGTTTCCTCCTCCTTTTCTCCAGAATTCTCTCTCTCTCTCTCTCTCTCTCTCTCTCTCTCTCTCTCTCTCTCTCTCTCTCTCTCTCTCTCTCTCTCTCTCTCTCTCTCTCCTCCCTTCCTTCCATCATTAATATTCTCTCTTCAATCATCCTTTATCCTTCTTACTTTCCTCGCCCACTCACCGTCCTTCTGCCTCTCCTTTCTTCATATTACCAGGCTTTTTCCTTCTCTCTCTCTCTCTCTCTCTCTCTCTCTCTCTCTCTCTCTCTCTCTCTCTCTCTCTCTCTCTCTCTCTCTCTCATATAATGTATATATTCATGTCTCTGTTTATCAGTCTCTATCCAACTTTCTGTTTATTTATCATTCTCATTCTGTATCTGCCTATTCAGTCACCCATCCATTCATAAGTCTATCTGTATACCTATCTGTAAATCAGTCAGTCAGTCTATCTATCTATCTATCTATCTATCTACTGTATGCTTCACACTTTCACATTTCTCATTCACTTCCACTCCCCACCCACACTCCCACCTTAAACACCTCCACCATGTATTTTATTCATCGATCCCCAAATGAAAAGCGGAATCAGAGCAAATGCCAGAAATTACTCCCTGATAAAATATGCAGCACTAATTACGAGCCTTTGAACAATTAAAGAATTCGGGATATGTTGGAGGTAAAGGCCACGTTTCCCTTTTCCAAAATTTAAGATTTCTGGTTCTGGCGATATTGCGTTTGGGTTTGTGTAAATAGGTGTGTGTTTGCTGCGATTTCGTTCTTTTTCATTTGTTTTTTTCGCCTGTACTAATTGTTGTTGCCCTTTTTTCTCTATACTCCGTTCGGTTTAACTTGGCTTGAACACCCAACTCTTCGTCTTTCGTCTGATATTTTTGTTGTTGTCCATTGGGGTGTATTAGGTACTATAGTCTGTTTACTTTCACTTGAGCTAGAATTATCATCTCCCCATCTTGAACCGTAACAGGAGAGACACTAGAAAACGGCGCTAGTCACGAAGAAGCGGTATGGAAAGAGTGTGGAGCCGTGGTATTTCTTTTTCTGCGCTTTAGCAATGACAAATAAACGGCAGAAAGTTGAAAATCACCAACTAATGTACTTGGTGAATGGGATGAAAACATTTCCTTGTTTACTTACGGAGGTTTTGAAACGTCAATATGTTTGCTAATTTTCATGGCCATCAAGTCTATCTACCTAGTATCTGTCTATCTATCCTTCCATCTATTCGTCTGTTTATCGATATCTCACACTTTCACATTTCTCACACTTTCACTCATCCTCCCACTCCCACTTCCACTTTCATCCAGACTCAAGTGCACAGTGAATTTCTTGGCATTGTAGAGAATTTGTGCTTCACTAAATTTATTCCTCTATTACAGATGCTAAATCACCGAAGAACTCGCGAAGACTGAGGGTGCAGGGATGTCCAAACTACTGTAAAGAGGTGAGTACTTCTTTTATAGTTGGAAAATCTCGCATTGGGATATACACATAAGCTAAACCAGATACATATATTCGGAATTTCTTGTCTCACTTCTTTAGGAGCAGCCCATTTAGTCAGTCACGCCCTAATGCATTCGGATGCAAGGGGCTTCACTCCCGTATACTTTAGCGACGTCACAGATTACGGCCCTCATGGTCTCACATCGATCTACGACTTTGATGCTTGATAGATTTAGCTTTCATATTGACTCATTATGCATTCATCTATTAGAAAGATCTCTAGTTACTCTTTCACTGGCCAAATAAACTGGTACTTGGCTAATGTTAAGCAAAATATACTATCAGACACAACACAGAGCAGTGAAACATGCCTGAGTTCTGATACCAGTAAAACGGATTGAGTGAAAAGATATCCATGTTTATGATTCGTAATGTGATGGTGCTTGTGTGTGTGTATTGTGCATGTGTGTGTGTGTGTGTGTGTGTGTGTGTGTGTGTGTGTGTGTGTGTGTGTGTGTGTGTGTGTTTGGATGTGTACAAGTATGTTAGTTTTGTTTATTTATTCATTTTTATCATATTTCATTTCAAAGTCTCTCAATTTTTTTCATTCTGAGACCTGAGCAACACTTACCTGAAAAGAGTTAATGTCCTTGAGCAGCTTAGACCTTGGGCACACCTTGTCTCGTGTTGTCTATAGGCTAAATAAAGATGATGATGATGATGATGATGATGATGATGAAGTTATAATTGTTGGTCCAAATATATAACAATTTCTATGCATCTGTTTTGCAATATATCTTCAATTCCGTGAAAAATCTTGTTCTTTGTATTGCATATTGGCTACTGTGTTCTCTTCGCAGGTGTTCATTACTTATCTTGCCTTTTGTCCAGCTGTGTTGCTCAGTACCACCTGCAGTAACACACACACACACACACACACACACACACACACACACACACACACACACACACACACACACACACACACACAGGGAACAGTCTTATCTCATACACGACCTCACTCCCAAACTCCCCCCCTCCTCCTCCTCCTCTCTCTCTCTCTCTCTCTCTCTCTCTCTCTCTCTCTCTCTCTCTCTCTCTCTCTCTCTCTCTCAGCTTAATTAACACACAGGAATTAGAGTTAAGATATATGAGGCTGGCTTTAGGACTTAACATGTATCTTTAAACTACATTCATCATATGCTGAGTAGGAAATATGAGTGCTGATTTAAAGCCTTTGTTTCATCCTTTTTTTACGCAACCCCTTCAGTTTGGTGACGTATTTTTCCATTTGATTCTTTTTATATATTGACGATTTTATTTAATTTTGGAACTACGTTTTACAAATAGGAAGGTTGATGAATACAGTGTCTGATTACTGTATCAATACACACACACACACACACACACACACACACACACACACACACACACACACTACCCTCCCTTCCACACGTGCACTACCCTCCCTTCCACACACGCACTATCCTTCCCTCCACACACACACTACACTGCCTTCCACACACACACTACTCTCCCTCCCCCTCCTCACACGCACAAACACTACATTCCCTCCCCCACACACTACACTCCCTCCTCCACACACCAGACTCCCTCCCCTATACACACATCATTAAACAAAACAGTATGGTGGAGTTCAAGAGTAGCCTGACATGATAGTAAACAGTAGGACACGAGAGACTCACAAAAGACCCAGTTAGATTTTATGGCTGTCCAAATATAGCACTTCACGAATTTATATCCTCAGGTATTTACCATTTACAAATACTTAACTTTAGTATACAGGTAAAAATATGACCATAAATTTGACAGTGGGTTTTATGTTTGTTATAAGAAGGTGTGTTTTGAGACCAAGAATCCAGCGTCACGGAACGGGTGAAATTAGGATTTCAAATATTTTCTGTCGATTAAAGAAATGTACCCTCAACTCATTACAACAGCTGGTTTATTCCACGCTAAATATAAACTGTTAACTTGTGAAATACACACACACACATACTATGGTGCAGTTAACTACTAACCATTGCTTCCCTAGATTATTACGGCAAGTACAAACCGTGTGCTTTCTACAGTATGTCATTATGAAGTCAGTAAAATAGGCGAGACAATTTTAGCGTTATGTGTGTTGTATATGTTTTGGTCAGCTTCCGGCTTGTTATAGATGTATTTTAATGAAGAGAGAACCTGTATTTTTTTTTTCACAGGAAAAATCATCAGAGAAATTACCAATATGCCGGGAATCGAACCCGGGATTCTCAGGTGAGAGCCAGGCAGCATACCACTACACCACGACCATGTGTAGTGGTATGCTGCCTGGCTCTCACCTGAGAATCCCGGGTTCGATTCCCGGCATATTGGTAATTTCTCTGATGATTTTTCCTGTGAAAAAAATGCAGGTTCTCTCTTCATTCTGACTTGCCGTAAGTGTTTGGGATAGATTAAAAGCATCTACTTGCCCGAGTGCCAGGGGGTTAACTCATCCTCTTCATGCCCACAGTGGGGGCGGAGGGACGTTGGTTGCAAGATTGTGACAACGTGAGTTAACTTTTACCTGGTCGTGGTGTAGTGGTATGCTGCCTGGCTCTCACCTGAGAATCCCGGGTTCGATTCCCGGCATATTGGTAATTTCTCTGATGATGTATTTTAAGTTGATTGTGCCGAGTAGAAGATTATATAGCAAAATACAGACTCATTACCGTATTCATGGCTGTACCTGGCATTTCATAGGTTGGCTTAATTTGTTGTATGGGACTGAAAGAGCCTGGAGTGAGGGATGCCCTTGTGAGGACCGAAAGATGCCCAGGTGACGTTTGGTACTCTCTCTGTAATACACGTTGTGGGGTATCTCACACACATATACACTTGCACTCTAACCCCTCTCTCTCACACTTCCTCACACCGCCACTCCCAGTCAAGCACACTCTCCCACACCCAAACACGTCAAACTTGAAGCAGCACACGGCCTCATAAACCAGAGGGGCAGGCAGGGTTCAATGTAGCAGCCAGAACGACCAGCCTCTGTTTACCTCCCTAGTTTGCCTTGCCGCCGCTAGAGGGCTTGAAGGGGCAGTCTTGGTCCCCGTATTCTGGTTGATTTGGGAGGCTTTCTGAACACCTCCTGCTTAGCCATTTATCTGTTATATTTTCAATTAATTAAATCTTTCATAAAATGGATAAAATATTCTGTCGGCCTACCAGAAAGGGAAACAACCTTAAACGGAAGAGGTTCAAGGGAGACCACTTACCAGACGAGGATACAGACTTGGTTCTCCGGAAAACTGCACGGCGACAAGCAATTTCTGCCTCGCCCTCAACTTTCCTCGTTCGGGCTGCAAGTGTGTGCCGAAATATTGGCAATTGTGAAGTTTGGCCGTGAAATAAATACTGTTAATACCTTCCGACGTCCGCCAGTGCCCGACATAACGTATGGACGGAGCTGCTACGTGAAGGGGAAAGGGGAAGGAGAGGAGAGGAAGAGAGAGAGCGAGGATTAGCGACTGAAGAAGTGGGGTGAAATGTAGGTCACTACGCAATTAGTTTTTCTTTTAATCCCCTGACTGCCAGATTTCTCTCCAGGTGAATCAGAATAGTCTGGTGTTTACCTAAGGGCTGTATTATAAGTGGCATTGGAGGCTTCGTAGCACCTCTTCCTAAGCGATTTAATTTACACACATCCCCTCAGTATCATCTTTTATGTTACAGGCGCAAACTCTGCTACAAAAACATACAGTAGAATACACACACACACACACACACACACACACACACACACACACACACACACACACACACACACACACACACACACACACACACACACACACACACACACACACACACACACACACATCCAGTGCCACCATTCTCAGATACTAGAAAATTCTGTTTGTACCGTAAAAACTGACATGTTATTCGGCTCTGGACGAGGAGATAACATTATACAATACACTGACCATGAAAATTGCTGTTTGTGTCCTGCCATTGACCAGCCTTGCCCCTGATAATGCGCTTGTTATTGAGGTACGTTGTGTTGTTCCTTATCAGCAAATTGCACTGGGAGTTTTGTGGTGCAGGTCATAAAACATTACGAAGATATTGTGTGTTGTTAGTGTCATCATCGTCGTCACCACCACCACCACCACCACCGTAATTATCATCATCGTACTTACCTGGTTATAAACGGGTTATATGTTATTTAGAAGCAGAAAAAAAGAAACAGCGCAAAGTGTATATTACTCGTATGTTCTTTGAGTATGGTCCTTGATAATATAGGCGTCAAACCATTCTTTAGTTCTATGCATTTAGCCTAGTATGGTCTTCTGCCACCACACTCGAGAAACACACTAGTGACAGGGTTATTATAGCCTAGGTTTGCCCCAGTTAGAAAGCTCTCCTAATTGAAAATACTCACCGAGAGAGAAGAAAAGTAAAAAACAGGAAAAGCAAAAGCGAAATGCATATTTAGTACTGAATGTTTTTATTGAGCATGCCATTCATACCTCCTCTCCGATTTACACGGGTGAACTTCAGTTATTGCGGGTCATATTATAGAAGGTTGAAACTCAGCATATATATATTTTCTGTCTTCTTGGCGTTTGTGCAGTCGATAGGTGTAAATACTAAACCTCCGTGTTCTAAATGTGGTGCTGGATAGGAGCGCCTTCATGTGTTGGCATCGATAAGGCGAGGTGGTGGAGGTGCCCAGTTATGCAAACGTCCCTGAATCGCTCCCTCCCACCCAAAAGGAGGCTAGTGGTCAACCTCAGCCTGCAGTCCACTGGGTTCACATTTAGATGAGCCTGAGGTTGTAACTACTTCTCCTTCTCCTTCACTGACCATGCTCACCACTGCCCTCCTGTGAACTCAGCGAAAATTGTTTGGGCAAGACTGGAGTGCCTTGTGATGTGGCTTGGCGTGCGAGGCTCAGATATTTGCGGTATTGGATTCCTCTCTGATTATCCCTCGACATCCATCCCAGCTCACCTCTGCCTCCTGGGTCTTCAGGTTTAATTCCCTTCTCATTCTTTTCTAAATGAGTGAAATCTTCAGGAGGTCGCAGTCATACCTTAAAAAGACATAATCGTTTAGAAAGTATTAATAAATTTTTTCTCACCCAAAAATGAAATAAAATAATCTGGTCGTAGTAAAAAAAAAAAAAATAATAAATTTTTAAGTATTTCTGAAAGTTTTTTTTTTTTTTTTTCGTCTTTCATTCTGGTCTCTCAAAAGAACATTGTTACTCCTCAGCTCCTTTCAGCTTTCTTCTTTCATTCTTTCCTCTTCTTCGATTTCTTCCTGTGAATGTGGTGATCGGGTGTAGTATCACCTTTATTTTCCTTTAGGCTCCAGTCGTAACAAGTGCCCTTTAACTTATTTTTGAAGGTATTCGCTTCCATCATTTTCACATCCATTTCTAGCACCTTTATGGTAATTTTTCACTCTCCGTGTCACAAGCGAAAATTATAATTGTTGTCTCCTGTATTTCACAATTGTCTCTTAAAAATGTATTGGAACTGAGTGTGTGACTTTTTTTTATCTCTTTTCAGTTGCATATTATTTCCTGAATATCCACGTTATTTGTATGTATGATATTTTGTTTTGCTTATTTTATTTTTTATTATATACAGGATGTGGATAGTATTGAAAATCATATATAAATTCTCTTGCTCAGCTTTCTCTCTCTCTCTCTCTCTCTCTCTCTCTCTCTCTCTCTCTCTCTCTCTCGTGTCAGCAACTTTACCAGATTACTATGTACCTTTAGAGATATATTCTTGTATCTCATGTACTGTACACTGACAACAATCCAGCGTGTCCCCGAAAGCAGTTCATTATTATTATTATATTTGTCTTCATATTCTTTTTCTTCTTATTAATATTACACTACTACTACTACTACTGCTATACTACTACTACTGTTGTTATTATTATTATTATTGTTATTATTATTATTGTCATCATTATCACTAAGCACAACATATTACACACACGCACACACACACACACACACACACACACACACACACACACACAGTTTAGGTCGAAATTCTGACACCGCTTGATCCTCTTTTGATGTGATCCCGTGATTTGTGTATGTAAAACAAATTTGCATGAACAATATTGATGCATTTCAGCCATGTAATCCTGTAATGGGATTTGGTTGGCAGATACATTGATGCACAGGGGCCGATGCACAGGCTTTAGAGGTCAGTTTTAGAATTAATTGTGGTATAGGGGGATTAATGTAAATATTGTATGGGTGTTTTGGGGAGTCGGTAGGATATGATGAAGGGGAGGAAAAGGAAAGGGGGGATTATGCTTCGACATGAATCCCTGCAGCCCGAGAACGCGTCTCTCTCTCTCTCTCTCCATTTTCTAGACCACTATCCAGCTTAGGAAAAAACTCGTACTGAAGGGGACAGTTTGAAAAGCCTCTCCCAACCTAAAAAAAAAAAAAAAAAAGAATCGTCTTTTGGAAGCAAGAATGTATAAATAAATGATGTAGTGAAGGAGTTTGCTTAACCGCATTTATTGACCTAGTTTCTTCTGTGACATACCTGCTTGTTGACTCACCTGTTTCTGTTGATTTACCTGTTTCTAATGAGTTACCTGTTCCTGATGACTTACCTGTTTCTAATGAGTTACCTGTTCCTGTTGACTTACCTGCTCATGTTGACTTACCTGTATCTGTTACTTACTATTTCTGTTGACCAGCCTGTTTTTCTACCTATTTCCACTGTTTTACCTGTGCCTGTTGCCTTCCCACTTCTGTTAACTTACCCGTTCCTGTTAATTTACCTCCTCCTGTTGACTCGGTGGTGTGCACTAACGCGTGTAGTGGAAAAGGAATATCTTGATAGTCGACACGAAAACATGTATTAAAATGAAATGATGCTGAACATTGACACACATCAGGCATGCTTCCGATGACCAAAGAATACGCTTGCATTACACGCCATTAGATAAATTGTCAGTGGTGTATACTAGAATGTCAGTATACACACACACACACACACACACACACACACACACACACAAGAAAATAAGGGCAACATGACTGACACACCTAGGGAAGCCAGTGGTCCATTAGGTAACATATACAGCCAACAACTACAAGACCCGCAGTTCGATTCTTGGCCCGGTCAGACTTTAAGACAAAGTTTGTTGTCCTACGTGACTTTTTTTTTTTTTTTTATTCCACCCACTAATACTGCTCAGTTTATACCGTATCTGTAAATCTCTATCATGCTAAGAGAAATAGTAGTAAATAGGATAGCGTTATTGAATCACGCTGACGAATTTTGTTTAAGAAAAATCGGAAAGGTAATATCGGTGTGGAAAGTGATAAATCAGGCTGAAAGCTGCAATTTTTTATTTAAGAGTGTCAGAATGAAAAACTGCCACTTCTGATTTTGGGGTGTCACAATGAGAAAGTGCCATTTCAGATTTAAGGGTGTCAGAATGAAAAACTATAATTTTTTAAGGGTGTCAGAATGAAAAACTATAATTTTTTAAGGGGGTCAGAATGAAAAATTGCCAGTTCTACAAGGGTGTCAGAATGAAAGACTGCCATTTCTGATTTAAGGTGTCAGAATTGAGAGGGAAACACATATATTAAATCGCTCTACCCTGGGTCCCTTTGCCGCCCACTTGTCACTATTGGATTATTGATGCCGTGTGAAGCTCAATATTGCTCGCTGAAGTGCTTTATAGTCTTTATACTTGTTCACTGAGTCCCTTCACTCCGATTGTTCTCTTTTAAGGTGAATGTGGTGATCAGTTGTTTAAAAAAAAATAAGAAAAAAGTCCTTTATTACATATTACGGAGCCTCAAGGGATCCGAAGCTTTGAAGGGTACAAGGCAAGACTACCGAAATCCAGATCATTTAAGCCTTAGGACGCCACCCCACACCCTAGTTATCGGTAGAGCTTACGTGATGGAAAACCTCCTATGACTCGCCCAGCTGAATAAAATCGTCTGGCGTTAGTTGGAATATATAAAAAAAAAGGTTGCACAGACCACGATATATTTAAATTCACACCACTCACATTGTAATCTATTTTCTTATCTCACGTCGCTTCAAAAAATGATTCGAATTACGCAATAGGTAT
This sequence comes from Coenobita brevimanus, assembly GCF_032717465.1. NCBI lineage: Eukaryota > Metazoa > Arthropoda > Malacostraca > Decapoda > Coenobitidae > Coenobita > Coenobita brevimanus. Next base: position 62,036,445 of record NC_137008.1, read on the forward strand.
ACAGTTAAATATTTACATTAGAGGCAGCGGTTTAGACCACGAGAAATATAGGGCATACAATCCACACTTTAATCTGTGTTCTAATCTGCGTGTACTTTGGTTAATGGGTCGAGTTACACATTTGAAGTAGAGGTAAATATTGACACAAGGAGCATTAGTCAACCACACAGTCCCACAAGTAAACACTGCCAATAGTCCCATGTTTGTTATTGCCTTGTAGAGCGGAGTTATGGTGTCGTAAATGTCTGGTGAAGATAAGTGACGGTCTTGACGTGAATTGTTGCGTCGCGTTTACTCAGGTAGAAATGTCGTGTATATGGTTTCACACGCACACACACACACACACACACACACACACACACACACACACACACACACACACACACACACACACACACACACACACACACACACACACACACACACACACACACACACACACACACACACACACACACACACACACACACACACACACACACACACACACACACACACCAAAAACATTACTTCCCTCCTCCTGTTGCCACCTACTTTCCCCGCCATAAATACAGTGTACGCTATACTTACACACCTTTTCTGAGCACCACAACACGTATATGGAAGGTCGTGATTGATCGGTTCCTTGCGTGACAGCTTCAAGACGTGACCTGAATGAGACACGCAATGTTGACAAATATCTGGATGGCTGAGACGAGGAGAAGGAGGTGTAGGTAGGGAGGAGGTAGTGAGGTTGGAGGGTAGGTAGGGACCAGGTAGAGAGGTTGGAGGGTATGTAGAAGGGTAGAGGAGAGAGGTAAATGGGTCAGGTATGTAGGAAGGTAAGGAAATAGGTAGGGAAAGAAGATACTAAAGCGTGGAGTAAGTGAGGAGGTAGTTAGGCAGAAAGTAATGGAGGCGCCAAGGAAGAGGTACTGCGAAGCCTCCAAGCCAATTAGAGCATAAACTGTACTGTAATGTTGAAATTCTTCCTTATTTTTGTCGTTTTTAAATTGTTTATTTATTTACCTCTTTATTTGCCTGTACTCTCACTATTAGCCTCACCCAATCACGACGCTCTGTTCACGTTAGGGGGCGTGGTTCAATTTGATCAAGTTACAGTAAACGGATTAAAGGAAAAGGCAGATTGAACTGAGGCGAAGTGAGGTAGGAAGAACAGGAAGTATGAGAGGAAAGGAAAGGAAAATTAAGCTTACTGGGGTCACGCAAGGCTGGGGAGAATGTATGGGTGTAGGGGAGGGTAGGTAGGTAGGAAGGGAGGGAGGGAGGGAATAGGCAGCAGGGGAGAGGTAGGTAGGAAGGAGAAGAAATAGGTAGAGTACATGTAGACAGGTGAGGGGATGTAGTAGGTTTGTTTACAGGCAGGGAGGCACATTGGTAGGTAACGGATATGTAGACAAGTAAGGAGGTAAGTAGGAGTAGTAAGTAGGCATATAGTGACGTTGGAAGTGGGTAGGGAGGTAGGCAAGGAAACAGCAAGTAGATAGGCACTTAAGGAGGACAGGAAGAACTTGGGGAGTAGGCAAGCTGGTGTGGAGGTAGGTAGTGAGTAGGTTAGGCAGGTAGGAGGATTGAAGAGGTAGGCAGACTGGCAAGGAGGTAGGTAGGCAAGTAGGTAGGTACGAGGCAGGTAAGGGGTAGGCAGTTCCGAATACACCACTAACCTGTGAAAATTATGGGTTACAGGTAAATATAATTGCAGTGTTATTTTTACGGCAGCTCATATAACACGCTGACAGATACTGCTATTATCGCGGCTGGAGGTTGGTCGGAGTAGAGATGAGGCGACCTCCATCCACTCACCCGATGTAGTACCACACTTACCCCCTTGCCACACCCACATTTGTCTACACACACACACACACACACACACACACACACACACACACACACACACACACACACACACACACACACACTTGTTCGTCTATGCACCTATTTATCTATCCATTCATCCATCCATCCATCTATTCATCTATTTTTTTTTATATCTCTCCATCCATCCATCCATCCATCCATCTATCTTATCTGCCTATCTGTCCATCTCTCTGTCTTTCTGTCTGTCTATCTATCCATCCATCCGTCCGTCTATCTATTTATTTGTCTAGCCATCTATCTGCCTATCTCTTACCCTCCCAGCATGCAATCCTAGAGCCCACACTTGACCCCAGTAGCTACGACTCTTGGCTCTTTATTGAGTATTAGGCAGAGCCAATTAAGAGAGCCACCTGATACTGTTACCTGCCTAGATTAGCTTTTATGTGACGGAAAAGAGAGCGAGAGAGAGAGAGAGAGAGAGAGAGTTTGTGTTTCTGTGTAATTTGTGTGTGTGTGTGTGTGTGTGTGTGTGTGTGTGTGTGTGTGTGTGTGTGTGTGTGTGATATCCTATGGTGCTTTTACCTTAACTTGGCCCAGATTTTCGTCTTATTGCAGCTTCCGCTAGCGTCGTGACCTGCCTTCCACATTTCTCATTTCTCTCTTAAGGACGAAGTATCTTTCCTCTCCATAGTCTTCTTCTTGGGTTTCGTATCGATAACACGTGGAAATTGTTTTAGTGTTTGTGACTGTACTTTCCCCCCCATTCTCCCTCCAGCGCATATTCATTCTTTGTAAAGTTTCAAAAATCTAAAAGACGAAAACCGGGAAAGTGTCAGCTTAAGAACCAATCGTTTTTTCATTCTTTGTGAAATAACGCAAGCCTTTATGACGAAAACAAAGATAATTGTCAGCTCAAGAACTAAGCACATTTTCGGTCCTTGCAAAGATACGAGAATCCAAAATGGAGAAACCTGGGAGAAGTTTTAGCTGAAGAACCAAAATGTCAGCTAGCTGTTCTGAGAAGCTAGACCATCTTTTTGCTACGGAGGTGGAAAGGAATGCAAGTAACTGCTAGTATTTTTAACTGCTCTGCACAGATGTCAACGCAATGCCACGAGAAAGCTAGAAAGCATTTTATAGGCAGGTGGAGATGGATCGAAGTGAAAGGTCAAGGCTGAGTCAACTTCATTTTCCTTGAGACATTAACCCCTTCTGTACCAGTGGCATTTTGCACCGTTAAGATCCACCTGCATGTAAAAATACCCCAGCTAATACCAGAACAACCATAACTATATGAGTCATCCCTAGCATATGTTCAACATGGACGGTGGGTGTTGGAGCCGAAGTGGTGGCATGTGGAGGTATAAAGGTCATAGGAAAACTGCGGGCCTCAGGGAACGGGCTATGAAACCTATACTTACAGTCGGACAGATAAAAAAAATAAAAATCCACGAGTGAAATTACCCAGAGCCACAGTGACTAATTTGGTACTTAGGTTTGTGGTAGACTAAACCCCTAGAGTAATTTACAAGACTCCATTACTGTCACCTAAAGTCGACATTTAAACAGGGTGTATAAGTTGAGAAGGAGGAGTAGGAAGAGGAGGAAGAAGAGAAGGAGTTTAAACGTAATGAAAGGAAGAAGAGGGGGTAGGTAGGTAGGTAGGTAGATAGGAGGATGAGGAGGAGGAGGAGGAAAATAAGAGAATGAAGACATTTTAGAAGTGAGAGGGAGACGAGGGAAGCAAGAAGAAATTAGACGGAAGGAGAGGAAGGGAGAGAGTAGACAAGATGAGAAAAAGAAAAAGAATCATAATTTAAACAAGAAGGAAAAAAAGTAGAAGGAGAAACGATAGTGGAAGAAAGAGGAGAGGAAAAGAGAGGTGAGAAGAGGGGAGGAAAGATGAGAGGAAAGGGGAGAGGGAGGAGAGAGCAGAGGAGAGGGGAGGAGAGAGGGACTGCTGTGTTTAATGGTGTAATTTTAGATATAATAAAAGAATTAGTAATTTCACAAGATTACAGTGTTTCCCCATCTTCTCGTCCAGTATCCCTGCCTTCTCCCTTTTTCTTCTTCCTCATTTCCTCTTCCTCTTCCTTCATTCTTCTTCCCGGCTTCTTCTCAGCCTCCTAGTCTTCATCATCATCATCATCATCATCATCATCATCATCATCATCATCATCATCATCTACAAGTTGACTCAAGTTTTTTAACACACATATGGAAATAAAACGCAGAAGAGAATGAGAAAAAATGGGAAAAGAAACGTTTTAAAAAGAAAATATCAAGGTACTATGAAATAATGGTAGAAAGTATATTTTAAGAGAGGAGGAAAAATGAAAGTAGGATAAGAATGTGGATGGGAACAAACAAGTTAATAATGCCTGAAGGGAGGAAAAGTTTATGAGAGAGAGAGAGAGAGAGAGAGAGAGAGAGAGAGAGAGAGGACAAACAGACAGATAGACAGGAGACATACAGGGAAGCAGAGACACTGACAGAGAAATGAACAGAAAAAGACGGACAGAGAGAGAGAGAGAACGACAGAAACAGACTGATAGAAAGACAGACAGGCAGAGAAAGACGGTTAAATAGAAAGAGACCGACAGATAAGCAGAGACAGAGACGGACAGGTACACAGGAAGACGGACAAAGAGACCCCCCCCCAAAAAAAAAGTGGGTCTGACCACTTCTCAGAACATTTTCATTCTCCCACCTACGCAGTCTCACGTTTTATGGAATCCTGTGAGCGGACATCCACGTTGAGAAATAATAAACAAACGCAGTGAAGAAAGACATACAGAACATTCATGCAACTGCGTCATTCATTCACTTGTTTTAAATTGTGGATGTGAAGGAACAGTAGGCCCCTTCCAAGACGCTGTTCCCCCTATCCCTTCTCCCCCCCTTCTCTCTCTCTCTCTCTCTCTCTCTCTCTCTTTCAAAAACACCTGGAGTTCGCTGAACAGAAATGCAAAGACAAGATTTTCGTCCAGGAATCCGGATTGTGTGTGTGTGTGTGTGTGTGTGTGTGTGTGTGTGTGTGTGTGTGTGTGTGTGTGTGTGTGTGTTTTGTGGCAGTTTTCTCTGAGCTGCATCTCGTAACAAGAGCAGCAACAACTACTACTCCTTCATGCTTCCTTGTGTGTTATTTTTGTCTTCTTTAAACATCGTCAATATTCATTAGTAACATACATGAGAAATATTTAGGTGCGCAACGTAAGATAAATAGCTGAGAAAGAGGCGTTACGTACTCTCTAAAAATCGCAAAAAAAAAAATAATAATAATAATAAATGTGACCAGGTGTAACAGAGGTGGGTTGCTACCTTATAGAACTGATTTTTGTGTACAGTAGGTAGTCTGGGAGTATTGCAATTTCCTTAACTCGTTTTGACTTCATCTTCTGAGGTTCCTCTTGGAATCTCGGGTTACCTTCATGGCGTCCATTCCTGTCTTCTTGCATTCCACTTTCTCCCTTTCGTTACTCCCTCTTCGCTCACTGCTTTCATCTTTTTACGTCCTTCGTTCTTAGCTTCTTTCATTCCCCTTTTCATCGCTCCTTTTCTCCTCGTAGTTCCAACATTTCGTCTTCCAACACTCATTTCCCTCTCTCAGTTCTTCACTCCTGCCTCATATCTTTTCTTTCCTCAAAAATAAAAGAGCCCTTGCGCCTGTGTGTGTGTGTGTGTGTGTGTGTGTGTGTGTGTGTGTGTGTGTGTGTGTGTGTGTGTGTGTGTGTGTGTGTGTGTGTGTCATGCTATTCACCCCCAAAATAGCCTCCACGTCACTGTCTATTTCACGCCTCATTATTCATTTGTGCCACTTCATTGTGTCCCTCTATCTCGTCTTACTCTCACCCACTTTCACGCTCACTGATCTTCTGTTCCCGTATATATTTCCTGTTTTTCCTGAGTTCCTGTCTTCCTGTATTCACTGATTTCCTTCATTTCTTTCGTATATATAATCTAATCATGTTTTAATACAAGTAACAGTAGCAGTAACAACAACAAGTCAATGCAGCTTCTTTGCCACTCAGCATGATTGGTTTTCATTTTTATTAGAATTAAAATGCTCTTGTCTTCAGACCACCAAAGTCTATTAACTCCATTGGCTCCAACCCTTGATCTCAGGTTAACTTTCTCACCTTTCAAGAGAAATGTCAGGTGTAGCAGAGAGGTGAGGACAGGTGGAGAAGCGATAGCTAAAACAGGAGAGCTAAGGTCAAATGATTAACCTGGAGACTTACTCTTTAATGACCGGATGTACTCTTATCTGTGAAGAGAAATGTCAGGTGTAGCAGAGAGGTGAGGACAGGTGGAGAAACGATAGGTAAAGCAGGAGAGCTAAGGTCAAATGATTAACCTGGAGACTTACTCTTTAATGACCGGAAGTACTCTAGGTTTGTAGTGTTTTTTCAGGTAAGGACAGGCTATTTTATTTAGTTAACAGTAAGTCGTTAGAACTTTAGAGATCTTACGTGTTTCAGATAAATAGATAAGTAGATTGGTAGATGGGTGAGTAGGTAAGTAGGTATGCAGATAGGTGGATGGGTATTTAGGTAGGTAGGTACTGAGGTATATATGTAGGTAGATAGATAAATAGACGGATAGATAAGTTAGATAGTTAAGTAGATAGATGGATAGTTAGGTGGCTAGACAGATAGGTAGAGAGAGAGAGAAAATTGTTAAATAGCTTGATAAAGAGAAGGCAGATTTCTCTCCTTTTTCTTCCCTTTCGCTTCATTAAACATTTAGTTAGACTGTAACCCCTCAAGACTTCTAATTTAACTCAATCCTCAGTCCTTCAGCTCGAGAATTTGTGCTTTATTTATAAGGATGGCTTGTGGGGGAGAGGGAGAAAGGTCGAGGGTTGAGTGAGAAGGGTGGTTGTTGTGGAAGGGAGAGAGTGGGTAAGGGAAAGGGTGGTTAGAAGGGTGGGTCTTGAGAAAGGGTGAGAGTTGAGTAAGGGGGAAGGTAGTTTATGAGAAAGGGAGAGAAGGGTGGATGTTAAGGAAAGAGAAGAGAAGAGGAAGATAAAAGGTAAATAAAGGAAAAAGAAGGTTGGATATTGATGAAGAGAGAGAGAGAGTAAAAAAAAAACGAGTATTGAGATGGAGTTTGCTGTAATGGGGCTTTTTGTGCTGGACGAGTAATTACGAATGAGAAAACGCCAAACAATAGCTCGATTGCTGTTCTTTTTCGTCTATAGTTCGTTCACCACAAGTTGGCGGAGATTTTCGTCCTCTCTTGGCTAATTTCCCGTAGGTCATTGGCACGATTTGGCAGTACTACGGCTGTACATCCCATTCCATAACACTTCTTCGTGACTAGTACCATGACGTAGTGTTAATCTCGTGCTACAGTCCATTAGCAGAATAAGACACTGTTCCTGCCCTGTATCATTCGTATAGCACGTTTTCGTGACTAACACTGCATTCTTGTACTTACCTCCTGTCCCAGCGCAGCAGTAAAGATGGAGTGATAACAATTATAGCCCAGGTGAAGTGAGGAGAGTATAGGTAGACCACAGCAGTTAAATATACTTCCAAGTGGATATTATTATGATAGAGGAACACGGAAAGTTACGGTGATGAGTGCCAAGTGGGAGGTGGGGCCCTGGTGCTCAGAAAAGTGGTGTGGCACTTGCTGATTTGAATTTCGGTAAAATAGACATTACTGATTATCCATAAGATCCACCGACATGTCATAAAAACACCCTCGCTAATACCGGATACTCCAGTCCTGAATGAGCCAGTCCTAGTATGTATGCAGTAGGGACGGTGGGTACCAGTGCGGAGGGTGTGACACGTAAAGGTGTAATCCCACGAAGGAGGACTCACGAATCTCAGGAACACATTAAAGGGAAAATAGTTTACCCTTTTCCAATTTAAGTCACACTTCCTCTAATCCTTCCATTGAGCTTCTGAAAATTTATAAGGGTGCGTTCAAGAATGACCTTTTTACTCTTTACAGGGAACTCTCTGCTGGCGGAAAAAATCACAACTCCGGAATAGAGTGCCAAGTGCCAAGTGTCTAATGTCATTTACATAGGTATCCACTATATTTCGCATCCCCTGTAACCTTTTCCAAGTCCTTTTGAAATTAACGAAGAATTCGTCTTAAAAAGTAGGTTAGTCACAGGCTTCTCTCTAGTTACATAAAGTGACATATGCCAAGTAATTAATGGAAGGTAATTATATAGCTATTCACTTTCTGTCACTTCCTCAATAATAATCGTTTACTTGCACTTTGAAAATGACTAGGAAGGAACCATGTAAGGAACTGTAGTGTTTTCACCTGAAGTTGGTCCAGATTTTCCCTTTTCCAGCTTTTTTCACGAAGATCAGTGACAGAAGAGGATAAGGCTGTGCACCCTTTCCGTGGCACTTCTTCGTGACTAGTACCATAATCCAAAGCTAATCTACTGAAACAACTGAGCCATGATGGAGTAATAGCAATTTTAGACCAAGTTAAAGTAAAATGAGTATAGAGTAAGCACAGAAACCTCTATCGTTACGTATGCGACAGTAACAAATGCCAAGTTCCTTATTTCACTTACGGAACTAACCATTTCCCGTCACCTCTAGACTATATCTTCCCATGTACTTGTAAAATTAACTAGGTGGGTACCGTCTTAAGAACTGTTTTAAATATTCACGGGATTATTACCTTCCTTGGGCCTCCGCTGTGCACTTCCATTCCTTCCCACCTGAGAGAGAGAGAGAAAGAAAGAGAGAGAGAGAGAGAGAGAGGGGGGGGGATTAAGTGAAGCTGAGAGTGTCATGTAGCGAGTTAAGTGCCTGTGTGTTGTACTTACTTGCTTATCTTGCTTTGTACATGCAAGGTCGGCTAACAGGGTAAGGTAGGTAGGTAGGTAGGTAGATGAAGGAGAGAGGGAGGTAGGGGGAAAGTTAGGATGGTAACGAGGTATACAGGTCGAGTTGAGTGCGTCAGTGTGTGTGTGTGTGTGTGTGTGTGTGTGTGTGTGTGTGTGTGTGTGTGTGTGTGGAGAGAGAGAGAGAGACCACCATTAGCAGTGACATTCTCCATGCTACAATTTTTCACACCTTGCCTGCTTACCTACTTACCTGCCACCTTCCTGTTGTTCCCACCTGTCTGGCAAACTACCTTCCTACCTCCCTCCCATCCTCCCAACCTGTCTCAACCACGTATATACCATACACGCAAAAAAAAAAAAAACTCAAACACTCACAATCACACACACCCGCACTCAACTCGAAACAAGAGATGCTTAATGCTGTTCTAGAGTACTCACGTCTCTCTCTCTCTCTCTCTCTCTCTCTCTCTCTCTCTCTCTCTCTCTCTCTCTCTTTTCTTGCGATTCTTTCCTTGTTTTACGAAACCACGCATGAGAGGCAGCCAACTGACACTCGCACTTAACTCGCCCCAGTACACACACACACACACACACACACACACACACACACACACACACACACACACACACACACACACACACACACACACACACACACACACACACACACACACACACACACACACACACACACACACACACACACACACACACACACACACACACACACACACACACACACACAGTGCAAACCAAGTGTAAGGAAGGTGAGTGGCTGGGCTGGGAGGTGTGTAGACAAGAGACAGGGGTTAGACAGAGTAGGTCAGGAGGGTTGCGGTAGGCAGGGTAGGCTAGATTAGGCAGGGCATGGTAGTCAGAATAGGTCAGGCAGGGCAGAGTAGCACGGCAAGGTAGGCAGGGCAGGGTCAGCACGGCAGGGTAGGCCAGACAAGTTCGGCAGGAGAGATTAGGCAGATGATGCGTAAAGTTTGGCTAATCCCTGATAGAGGTAAATTAGCCGAGGTTTCAGTTAACAGAGGCTTCACTACACTTTAAGCACATCACCTGTATAGATTTCTCCTTAAGTTTTCACGGCCGGGCGAAACTCCTTGGTTGTTAGTCGGAACGCAGAAGAAAACTTAAAATTGTTTATGCAAGGTTCGTCATCCCTTTAGTACTCTGGTATTTTTATTTATTCTTTTTGGTTGATTTAATTTGTTTAGTTTTGCTTACCTTAGTCTTAACCTCTCGTACTGAAGAGAGAGAGAGAAAAAAAAATACTAACTCTGCTTTAAAGGTTGGAATTAGACTCCTTGGTTACTAGTGAAATTTACCTACCCGTGCTTCATAGTTACTGGTCAGATCTCTCTCTCTCTCTCTCTCTCTCTCTCTCTCTCTCTCTCTCTCTCTCTCTCTCTCTCTCTCTCTCTCTCTCTCTCTCTCTCTCTCTCTCTCTCTCTCTCTCTCTCTCTCAAAAACTGAAAAAACACGAAATAGAAAACAGGAGATAATTTAGCAGTAAAGGTAAACAGCATCCCCACCTTGTATGCAAATCTAAAAATGTCAAGAAGAGTGAAAGACAACCAGCACGAAGAGAATTCATTACTCTTTTCACTTGAACTTGGCCCAGAATTGTGCACTCTTGTGGCTTGTTTCGTGTCCCCAGTTGGCAGGATAAAATGATGCTACGGCTCTGTGACCTTTCCATAGCACTTTTGTGTGTGTGTGTGTGTGTGTGTGTGTGTGTGTGTGTGTGTGTTTGTGTGTGTGTGTGTGTGTGTGTGTGTTAATCTACTGCTACAGCTCAGCATTCAAGATGGAGAGATGTTGAATTTTAGGCCAAGTTAGAATGAAGAAGGAGATGTAGAGATGTTAAATTTATGCCAAGTTAGAATAACAAGGGTATAGGTTTATGCTACGGTTGTTGTTTTTAAAATGTTTGGAGAAGAGTGAATAGTTATGTATGATTGGTGTGAAGACTCGAGGTCATTTGGTGATTTGGAGTAAGTCTGTGGTGTGTGTGTGTGTGTGTGTGTGTGTGTGTGAGAGAGAGAGAGAGAGAGAGAGAGAGAGAGAGAGAGAGAGAGAGAGAGAATTATTTGTGGCAATTTTAGATCAGGTTCAATCAGGATAGAAGCCACTTATTATATCCCATGACCGTGCGCTTGGGTGTTGGGGATGAAAACCACCGCCATTTTGTGGGTAATTAACGATGCAGTAATTACATCATTTGGACCAATAAATGCCTTAATGGCTTCCTGCATCTTTCCAAAGAGAACCAATTTTGCTTTTACGAGTGTCTGTGTTTTTCCTGATGTAATAGAATTCATCATTTTTTCGAGTATCCAATTATTATTATTTTTTTTTCATATCTATCTGTCTGTCTATTTATCTATCTATCTGTCTATCTATCTTTCTTTCTTTCTATAATGACTGAGAATTCTGACTGGTGTTTGGAGTATAAATGATTTTGCATTTTAAAGACATTAAGCCCCAGAGAGAGAGAGACAGACAGACGGACAGACAGACAGACAGACAGACAGACAGACAGACACGAAGACAGGGAGATAAACAGAAAACAGTCAAACAAAAATAGAGAGCAACAGCGATAAAAACACAGACAGAGACTAATAGAGAAGCCTATTATCACCTAGTGGACCCAAAGCTCTAAAAATCCCAGCTCTCCACCACCACCACCACTACCACCACCGCCACAACCACTACCACCACCGCCACAACCACTACCACTTCCACCACCACCACCAGCACCCCGTTTCATCACAGTGTCGATGCAACTGTCGCCTGCAGGTCCCCCTCAGAGACTTCAAAAATAAAAATTAAAAAAAGGCTTTTCCATTTTCACCAGTTTCGATTTTCGGCCTTTAGTTCCGGCCCTTTTTTTTTAACCTTTTCAGTTTTCCTTTCTTATCATTTTTAACCCCTTCCACTTCGGTCACTTTTTCCATATTCAGGTCTACTTTTCCCCAGACGATTATATTTCTGTTCATAATCTGTTCCTCCTCCTCGATATTCCATTTCCTTTCGATTCTTCTTAACCCATGAAACTTTATAATGTATTTCAACTCTGCCTTTATCACCCTCTCGATTTTTAGTTCTTTTCATCTCTGACTTCATTCATGATAGATATTTTCACCATTCAGAATTTTTCACTGCAGATGAGTGGGGCTTTGTTTTTCATTATAGTTAACCCTTCACTACAATGACTCTCATCTCCTTTCACTTCCTATCTCCAGACGATGTCATTTTCGGTAAAGCATTTAGCGTCCTCTTGCTTACCACACAGTTTTTTACTCATTTACTACAGTGGCGCTTATATCATTCATTTTTTACTGCTTCGAGACATATTCATTCATCTTTTGCATCGCTATCCTTGTTTTTGACTTACAGAATCACAGGGGTAAGATGTAGCCTTCATTATAATTATATTTTCAGTGATTAGTTTTGTCTTCAATTTATGGTGAAAGAGAGAGAGAGAGAGAGGGGGGGAGGGACTGGATTAAGGGTTAGAGTCTCTCTTCCCCTCCCTGTGGTAATCAATAGTTCACAAGAGCCATTACTTATTCCTAGTGTGTAATTGTGTGAGGCAGGGGTTGTGCACGAGAGACAGAGACAGAGAGAGAGGCCTGAGTAGAAGCCTGAGGTAAACGCCGCTGGCACTGCTCGAAAATTATCCGCGAGAATTACATAAACGAAAATCAGATCCGTACTCACGACGAATCCAAAAAGTCTTCGTAGTTTCTTCCGGCTGTGGGTCAGGCAGGTGTGAAATTTTAAAGGTGGCGAAAAGGGCATGAAATTATCCGTTCTGTTGGAGTGATGCAGCCCTGACCGCAAGCCAAGAGGAAGGCGATGTTTTAAGGTTGGGGAGAGAATGGATGAAATGTCAGTGTTCGTAATTAGTCGTGATTTCCGTTTTTCATTTTGACTCCTTAAATTGTGTGTTGTATTTTGTTTTTTTGGCCAGATTATCTCCACGTGATTTTTACCCAGATTAGGGGAGTACCGGTTTTTATCTTCTATTTCATTTTTTTTTTTTTTGTAGGTGATGAAGACCATATCTATTGCGTCTAGTTTGAAAAGTGTCCCCCCCAAAAAAAAAAAAAAAATCGTCTGGTAGTCGCAAGAATAAACTGAAGGACATCCTCGGGCTGGAATTATTATTATTATTTTTTGTTGGGGGGAGGAGAAGGGGAGGAAAAAAAAGAGGAGGAGCGAAATGTAAAGAAAACGACATAAACCATGACGAAGATTGACGTAATGAGAATGAGAATAAAGAAAAAATAGCGAGTTTATTATATGCACTTTTTTTTTTGTTTTAAATGTATTTTGGGTCATGATAATCTATGCCATTTTCTGTTATCGGAGCACTCAGAAAAAATTTGCGTGGATAATTCCGGAAATTGCAAAAATAAAAAAAAAGACGTCACCACATTGAGTGGAGTGATACGGAAGTGATCAAATGTGGGAATGTGACGCAGTGCTGTGACGTAGGTATGGATGCGGATATAGGTGTGCTTGCGTGTGGGTGAGGGTGAAGATGTAGTTGGGAGTGTGTGGGTGGATGTGCTTGTGGGTGAGGGTGAAGGTGTAGTTGTGGATGTGTGTGGGTGTTGGTGTTAGTGTGTGTGTGTCGGTGTTGGTGTGGGCGAGTGTGATTCTAGGTAAGTGTGTGGGTGTTGGTGTGTCTGGGTGCGATGTGTGGGCGTGGGTGTGTGTGAGTGTGGGTGTGAATGTCGGTAGACTATTGAACAGTGTGAAAGAGCTTCCTGGAATTTGTTCAACGATGGGTACAGCAAAAACAAAAAAAAAAAAAAAAAAAACGAGGGGGGGCAAAGGGCAAGAATATTTGCTAAAATATGCACAACCACGTCAAGAAATTAGGCACACAAGAAAATGGAAAAAGAAGGTACACTACGTAGAAGTAAGGCAAGAAGGCAGGCACTCAGGTAGGCAAGTACACAGGTAGGCAGGTACACGGGAAGGCAGGCACACAGGTAGGCAGGTACACAGGAAGGCAGGTACATAGGTAGGCAGGTACACAGGAAGGCAGGTACCCAGGAAGACAGGCACACAGGAAGGCAGGCACGCTATTCAGACTGGCTTACCAAGAACACACTCATTGGAGGAGTAGACGGTCAGGTGGGTAGTGGAGTAGTATCATGATTTTAACAGACAGGAATACCATCTCAGGACGAGGCAGGGAAGTTTTATGATCTGAATTTCGTAAACGAGGATTTTTCTGACGTTCCTCAAGACTCACAGACGCTACGTATCCCTGTATGCCAATCTTTTTTTTTTCTCTCTCTCTCTCCATGGCGAACGTAGGAACCCGAGGCTAGGCTACTCAGTCCTGGCGTTTAAGGCGATGATGTTCCGTAACGCTTGCCCTGAGTGGAGTTATGAGAGCAGTAAACCCCAACGATTCCTGTGATGTACACCATTATTGGCTTAATCCCGTTGATGTTCTTTAATCCCCTAAACCACCTGGAGTTTTTGTTCTTGCGGTTACCATCCAGCTGAGTAAATCTTTTCGGAGTTTACAAGAGCCATGCGGCATTTCAAAGGTAGCACTACTTCAAGTGAGTGGATGGTGGACGTTCCCACTTATCACAAAGACCCACTAACTTATCTTTAATAGCATCATTACACGATCACAGATTGAAACAGTCCTAGCATGTACGAGTATTCAGTATGAGCGGTTAGTATGAACGCCGAAGTGGTTGCACGTCAAAGTGTGTGGCACTTAGGACGACTCCTGGGCCACAGGGAACTGACTGTCAAGTGTACAACAAGACGAACTAAAAATGAATTTCCAGTATGAACACACACACACACACACACACACACACACACACACACACACACACACACACACACACACACACACACACACACACACACACACACACACACACACACACACAAACACACACACACACACACACACACACACACACACACACACACACACACACACACACACACACACACACACACACACACACACACACACACACACACACACACACACACACACACACACACACACACACACACACACACACACACACACACACACACACACACACACACACACACACACACACACACACACACACACACACACACACACACACACACACACACACACACACACACACACACACACACACACACACACACACACACACACACACACACACACACACACACACACACACACACACACACACACACACACACACACACACACACACACACACACACACACACACACACCTGTCTTAGCACGTGAACAGGTGCAAACAGTGCCGACTGCATGTAAACACAACGAGCCAGGTGGAAGCGGAGGAGGGTATCAATGTCTCTCATGTTAATACATTCGCGTCCTCTTGTCTGAGATGTATATTGTAACATTTTGTCTTGGGTGGATCTTCTCTATTTTTTACTCAAGCTTTTCCACCTTGAACAACATCCACTCCTCCACCTTGAAGCCCATCTGCACCCACACAGATCTAGTCCTATTGTTAGTCCACAAACAAATAACTCCACACACCCGTAGGAACATCCCTTCATCCACATAACTACAGATCCACAAAATCTCCACACAGCCATAGAGCCTCACACACAGCCCTTGAGCTTCACATACAGCCATACAGCTCCACACACAGCCATTCAGCTTCCACACAGCCATAGAGTTCGTGTAACAACATTCCCCTTTCAGTTATAGGAAAGTCGAGTGCCCCCAAATACTGACTTGAATGAAACGGAGAAACAGAGAGACAGAATTACATCCACGTCCAGGAATTGTGTTGATTGTGAGGAAGGGAACTCTTGTATTCTCTCCGGAGCCACAATTTCGTTATGTGTGTAATATATCTGAATGAATAATCTCGACATTAGGAGATGAGACAATATAGTGGAGTGTCTGGGAAGTTGCATGTTGAAGGATGGTTCTGTTGCGAGAGAGAGAGAGAGAGAGAGAGAGAGAGAGAGAGAGAGAGAGAGAAAGCATACAGACGGACAGGCAGACAGGCAAATAGACTGACAGCCAGACAGACAGGAGTACACACACACACACACACACACACACACACACAGAACCCTGTCTATCTATCTGTATCTATGAATCTGTCTGTCTGTCTAGAAATTAATGCATTCTTGACGGGAGACTGAACCTGGATATTTGGCTGTGTAATCATCCTTCATCTTAGATTCAGAGATTATAATTTGCTAAGTATGAGGAGGTTAAAGAAGAAGAAAAGAAAGAGAAAAATAAAGACTGCATTTACAAACAGTCTAACACCATTTATATTCAGGTTCTAAAATTCCATTACTCGCAAAGCAAATGTTACTGATGCCTGTAGATTATTCACGTAGATTCTTAAACGAAAAAAAAAAAAAGGTGTATAAGGTTTGATGATATGAGGAAGTGCGGTACGTCAGGAAGAAAGTGGATGGATTACGGCAAATGTGTGTGTGTGTGTGTGTGTGTGTGTGTGTGTGTGTGTGTGTGTGTGTGTGTGTGTGTGTGTAAAAAAGCGAGGTAAGGAGGCTAATAATGCTGGGGAATCGTCAAGGAATCGAGTTAGTTGCATGAAATATGCCTGGAGGAATGCATGGCAGGGGTCTGTCGTCATTTTTCGTCTCTTTTCCATTTCTTTTTTTTTTCTTTTTCACTTGGATGTCGTCGGATCAACTGTGTCTTAAAAA
This sequence comes from Coenobita brevimanus, assembly GCF_032717465.1. NCBI lineage: Eukaryota > Metazoa > Arthropoda > Malacostraca > Decapoda > Coenobitidae > Coenobita > Coenobita brevimanus. The sequence goes on from NC_137008.1 coordinate 62,052,829, forward strand.
TATATGTAACGCAGAGCAATAGGGAAAAAAAATGCTCCCAGAATACAGTATGTCCATATGGAATTGCCAGTGTCCAGCCGCACTTGCCGTAAACACTGCCTTCAACACTGACAGAAACATGAATGAAACGTGTCATAATTATGTTAGCAATGTCGGAGCAGTGGTAGGATGCAGCCACACTTGCTCCAGGTATGTGATCGACAAGAGGAAACGAGGCTCCGGGGTCCGTGTAGCGTTCAGAGACAGATGTTTCAGCGGTTTGAACCCTGTGTTTCTCTCCGTCTTGTCGCTCACTTGTTTGGATCAAGTGTGGCCGCACCCTTAGGATAACCTCATCAATATGCGAGATGCAGATGTGAGAACACGTTGTCCACACACGTCTGAGACACTACCCATCACAATGTAGACAGGTAAAGATGTGGCCCTTGCTGCACTTGTCGCTGTGATGCTGTGTGGACGAGGGAACAGTCGTATGTAAACTGTAGTTTCTTGGTGCTTAGCTTAAACTCAGGCTCTTGAATACAAATCATGTACTGATATATGCGTCGTCTCTTCTATCACGAGATTTGCCCTTCATTTTCCTTGCCTCCCTCCTTAGTTAACAGGTAAATGTTCTCATGTTTCTCTCAACCTTTGTTTCATCGTGTACCAGTGCATCTGTCATATCTTTTTAGGCGTCTGTCTTATTTACTTTCCCATATATTCCTCGTCATTAGCATCCTAGAGAACTTGATATGTACAGTACAGGTCAGTCAGCATTAAGGTTTGGCCAGTGAGCGTGTGACTGGCTAAGATCATGTCCACCTTGTCCACACCTGTGCTACGAAGATGATTAAGACATTGAAGGTGACGGTCTCGAGACATCAGTGTTTCCAGCATCTCGATTACCGGGTTCGGGCAAATGTGACTGGACCTTAAGATTCTGGGGATTTCGTTTTCGTATTTTCTTCTCTTTTTTCTCTATCGATCCTGCTTCACGCTATCCTTAGGTGGGAAAGCAGGTCAGTATGGTGGTGGTGATGGTGGTGATGATGATGATGATGATGATGAAAAAATAGCTAAAAGGAGAGAGAAATGGAAGTGAAGGGAAGGTGGAGTACCAGAGGAGGAGAGAGAAAGAGGTAAGCCGAGAGAGAAATGGAGGAGAAAGAGAGGTAGGATAATGACATAAACAGGGAGAGAAAGAGAGGTGAAGGAGAGGAGGAAAGAAAGGTAAACAGGGAGAGAAAGGGAGGAGAAAAGGTACGAGAATAAATAAATAGGGAGAGAAAGGGAGGAGAAAAGGTACGAGATAATGGGGAGAGAAAGGGAGGCCAAAGCATGAAAACTTAAGGTAGGTCAAAGGGGGATAGAAGTCGAGGGTGGGAAGACAAAGGTAAGATCAAGAACGGGGTGAGAGAGGGAAGATCAAGAACGGGGTGAGAAAGGTAAGATCAAGGACGGGGAGAGGAAGGGGAGATCAAGGACGGAAAAAAGAAGGGGCGAAAGAGAGACGGAACAACAGAGGCGGCAGAGAGAGGGAGAAGGAAGTAAGAAGATTGAAAGGCACGAGAATGAGATAACATTGGAGATAGAGGGTTAGGGAATGAGATGAGGGAGGAGAAAGGGGGATGAAAGGAGACGGAAGAACAGAGGGATCGAGGAAGATAGGAGGGAGGGATGAGGCAGATGAAAGAGGAGATAAAAGGAGATGATAAGGTTAAATAATCAGAGAGGGGAGGGGCGGCATAACAGGGGAAAGAAAGGAAGGATGGAAGGAAGGAAGAAGGGATGGAGGAGGCAGAAAAACAGGTAAGGTCATGAGACAAACAGGGAGAGAAAGGGAGGTAAAGGGGAGACGGAAGAACAGAGGGAGGGAGGGAGTGCCAGGGCGACGCAAGCTAAAGCCTCAGCCCTCAGTACCTCTCTGGCTGGTGTGAGGTGAGGGTGTGTGCGCGGCTCCACCGATCCCCTCCCTGTCTACCTTTCTCATGTAATTGGTATTTTTTTCCACCATAAAGCCAGTGAAGACGTATAAGCGAAATCGAGAGAGGGAGTTAGTGCATCCTTCTCTGCAGTAGCATGGAGAAAAAAAGTACTGAAATATTTTATCTAATTTATATATAATGTCGAAATCATTTAATTAGCTCACTGTGGGAAAATTTTTGACCTAATCAGTGGCCTGATATTTAGAGCAATTAGTTTTATGCTTAATAACCGGAAATTGATTTTATAATGATTTACTTTGTTACTATAGCCTCTGAAGCTTCATGATAAAAGTTAATTATAAAAGTAACTGTGGAGATTTGTAAAAGCTTGTCCTAGAAGTTGAAGTTAGAAGACTGGGTAAATATGACCATTGGAACGGCGCACGGAACAAGCCAGGCCACTGTCCCTTGAAATCGTTAGTTTGGGGAACATGCGAGAGTGAGTCGGTGATTGATGGGTGGTTGGGAGGGGAGCACTTTGGCTGCACATCCCTGAACACTTAGAACATTAGTAGAAGCGACAATTATACTTTAAGTGAATGAAAAAGGCTTGGGCGTATAATCAGTGAACCTATATGATTTGCGCTGGTGGGTGGTTAAGAGTGAAGTAATAGGAAGAACATCTCTGAATATGAACACAGTACATAATAAAAGTAAGAACAGCATTTAATTCCTTGAGAATGAAAGAAGTAAGTGTATGGGAATGTGATGAGTGAATTACCCATACTTCTGTAGGGAGTAGGGGGATTTTAGCAGCATGTCCTTTTAATATAAACAGTGTAATATAAGTAAAAATGACACACTTCCTTGATGCGAGTGAAGAAAAAGAATAAGGAGGAATTTTGGTCTGTGGGTTTCTTGGACTGCGTAACGTGATTTTAACTTAGTGTGTGAGATGTCATGAGGTGTGCCAGGTGGTAATTACATACACACCAGGTAAGAGTAACACTGCCTTCCCATACAAGGCGAGTGCATGACGGCCGCCACAGTACAGAGGAGAGATCCTGCTTCACCGCTTAACAAGGGTGCATCGTGTAGGAAAACCATTGCAGCCAAATCGATTAAGGATCAAACTATTTCACTGTAGCCAGAACTTGATATCGACCTTGAAATTTAGCATTATTTTTTTGATTTCTTCTCTTTCGCGCAGCAAAATATGAATATCAGAAGACTGTTGAGCTATGGAAAAAGAAACTATATATGGATAAGGTGCCGGCCTTGATGTGGCAGCCCTTCAGTTTGATAGGAAAAGGACTTAAAAGTTTCCTCTTATTAATAAAAGTTTCCTCGTTCGTTTTCTGCAGGTTGACACAGTGAGCCTTTCATCTGGCTTGACGTGCTAAATAGAATATAAGAAAGTAACAGAGAGACAGCCTGAATAGTCTAGCAAGTCGCACGTCGTTATGAGTGACCCACAGCCGATATGCTCAGTTGGTCTAAAATGTGTATGAACTGGAAAATCAAACGAACGGTGTGGAATGAACGTAAACTTTAGAGTGGGCTTGGATGATCAGGTATTCCCTTTTCCAGTGTGGTTAAGATTGTTTCGTTCCCTACATTTGTGAGGCCCGCCCCAAATTTGTTGTTGATAGTTGATAATGACGAGAAGGTGAGGGGTCGACTTTGAAGGTGAGGGGTGAGGGGGAGCTTCGGAAATAGTAAATGAATTTCCTCTCCGGCAGGTTGGATTGATGACTTCGAGATGAAGGTTAATTAAGCACTGACCTGAAGTAATGTCAGTAATAATGTAATAAAAGAGTGGTCATTAATGTGTCTTGAGAGCTTACCTAGAAACTTTTTAAAGCTACGGAAAAAGAGAAAAGGAAATTTAACCCAGTTCAGTGGCTCAGTAAATAAAAGGGACAATTATCAAAAGTGTTAGAAAACCATAATCTTCGGGAGAGTGCCAGAAGAAAAACAATGATTATATAAGTGTTTGAAACCCTTTAAAAAGAGTTGGTACCAGGAAACCGTGATTTGAGGGAAAGAGACCAGGAAGGAAACCCCATTATTTTCAAGTAAAATAAAAAGAAAGAAAACCAATTCATAGGAAGTGTGCCAGGAAAATACCCCAAATTAGAAGGGGGTGAGAGCTGGAAAAAAAAAAAGTTTTGTGTATTCTCAAGTGTCAGAAGACTATAAATAATTCTCTTCGTGTCATCGATCGTTTTTTTTTTCCTTGTGGCCGATCCGCAATTTTTTTTCTTGTGGCACCGATCCGTTAATTTTTTTTTTTCTTGTGACACCGACCTGCCACTGAAGATGCCCCAGAGCGCCCCCAGGGGAGAGGAGCTCCCCGCGGCTGGCAGTGACAAGGAGGCGGGCCACTGAGTGCTGGAATAATATTGAAGTTGTGTGGCGTGAGGGGGCGGGGGCGGGAAGGAAGGAAGATGGTGGAGGTGCGGTCTGGTGCCTGGGTCTTCCTCTGCCTCCTCTTTGCCCTCCTCTGCTGGGGGGATGATGCCGCCGCCGAAGAGGATTTCCTGTTCCAGAAGAAGAAATGTGAGTGTTGATCCTTTACCACCCAAGTTTAAGAAATCAATATCAGTCTATTTCTGTTCACCTCTATGTCTTTCTCCCGATTTATCTGTCTGTCAGTCTACCTATATACCAGTTATCTGTCTGTCTATACCTATCTATATAGATTGATAGGTTGGTAGACATAGATTTACAGATAGATAGTGGCTCAGTTTGTTCTTAAAAATATAAGTGATGATCTTTCAGTCACCCGGTTTATTATTAAGAAAAGGAAGTGTTTAGTCTGTGTCCTTAGGTTAGTTCCTTTTGCCTTTCTTGGGCGAATTTATGCTGTCGTACAAACATAGCTTCAAGACATAACCATATGCAACCGGTCACTTTGTACGAATATATATATGTTTTTTTTTACTATGGCCATCCTCATGCAATCGATCACTGAACAATATTTTCGGCGAAGTGTTTCTATAAAATACCCATGAACAAGTGAGGCAGGAACTATAAAGAAGGAGATACTGAAGGATAACAGTAGATTAGGTTATGTGAGGTCTGGTTATTCGGATACCTGGCAGTAATCGATAAAAATTAAGGTCAGAACTGAAGAAATATCTGCCAAAACACCAGAAGAACAAGGCGTTCAAAATACCGATTGATGAGCGAAATGAGAAGTTGATCCTGTCGCGTTGTCTTTACTGGGATTTAATCGTTTTTAATACCAGGCATATCGTTTGGATTTCGTTCTTCCTCCCCCTCCTTCTCCCCCCATACTATTTCATTCAGTCTTAGGGAGACATTTCATACTAAAGGAGATGACAAGCAGACACCTATCAGAGATAGCACACCTTCGTCAGCACCCATGCCAGAAAAAACAGATCACCACCAAAATTTACCCAACTCTTCCTAGGCCCATTACCAATATGTCCAAAAAACTTCAACGAAATCCACCGATATTTTGTTAAGGTTTTGTAGGCAAACTAACAAAAAACAGAGGGACTCGAACTCAGATCACCAAAATTCATCAGGTCTTCCATGGTCCCTGGCCCGCATATCAACAAAATTTCATTAAATTCCACCAATAACTTCTTTGAGATTTTGTGGAGAGACAGACAAACAGGGGTGAATAACCTACATAATTTCCTCCAACTTTAGTTGGCGGAGTAACCACCTCCAACTTTCCTTGGCGGAGGTAATGAGGATTGTTTTTTATCTACCCCTTGATGGGAAAGTCTTCTGTGAGGTGAATAAAATCGCCTACAAGGAAAAACGAATAAAGGTTTCTTAACACGTGCTCACAGTGAAGATGTTGATGTGGATGCAACTTTGTTTCTTTGTTTATTCATTTGTGAGTGCTGGTTCCCGGGAAATATTGAGTTAGTATCAGATGGGGGGGGGGGTACCGTACAGTCTGGGAAGGGATAGGTAGGTAAGGGTTTTACTGTGTTGTGCAGGATTATTGTGATGGGGCTATTTACGTTAGGGTGTTATGGCGTGGAGAGGCAGTGTTGCAAGGAAGGGGTAGGCTTGGCTTGGAACGGATTATATACATACTGGATGATGATAAGGTGGTATGGCTTGATGAAGGATTAGTAGTAGTAGTAGTTGTAGTAGTGTGGAATACTTCGGTTACATAAGGAAATAAGACCTATATTGGTGGAGGTGGTGTGGTTGAGTGTATTGATGGTATGGATGATTAGAGAGAGAGAGAGAGAGAGAGAGAGAGAGAGACTACATATAAACTGGAGAATGAGTAACTATGTAGATTGGATTTTTGAGTAATATTTTCCTGATTGGGTCAAATGAATTCTGAGTGGATTAGTTATTGGGCTGGGAGGTATGGTGGAAGGAGGTATTTTATTTACCATGTCTGATTAGCAGGTATGGTGTATGAATGATCTAGAAAAATAATTTAATTTGATGTTGTGGTTCGAGGAATTATTTGTGTACGTCGGGAGTGTAATTGAAGAAGTTAATCTATAATTGATATTGAGAAGAAATTACTGTTTGTATTTTTTTTTTTATTGTTGGTGTTGAAATATTGTTTATCTGGCTGGGTCGTGTGATTAAAGGTACGGTGTTATTTATTTATCTGTCTAACCATGTATCTATCTGTCTATCTATCTATCTGTCTGTGTATTTATTTATTTACTTGTTGGTTGAATGATGTGTTTTCTGTTATGTATATGCCCATCAGTTATCAATTATGTTGCTGCCTCTCATAGGTAACCAACCCCATCCACAGCAAACAAACTTCTTTTTGATACTGAAGCTTTATTCATAGCCTGGGTTTTCTGTTTTTATGCCCCCTGCTCTAAAAATGGTTACTGAATATTCATAACGCTTAGGTAACTGGGAACACACGGGGTATCCTCAGGTAATACAAATAAAAATGCAGATGAGAATACAGTTTCATGCCTCAGAGAATACCGTGGCCTACGTCAACCCCCTCAGGCTCCCGGGATTCTCTCAGGTGGATATGCTGTAGGTGTTTTGGGGTTTGTTTAGAGACGTGTGAGAGAGGATCGAACCATGGGAGGAGGAAAGATGATCGGAACGTGTTTGTAGTCTTGGTTATCTGTTTCTTTACTACTACCACTACTACTACTACTACTACCACGACTACCATACAATATTCTTAAGCACTCAGGTAGTCAGCAGCCGAGCTAGGGATGGTGTGGTGGATAATATAGGAGCATAAACATGCACACTAGCTTCTATCTTCATGCCTCAACTTGGCCGAGTCTTGAATGAGGCTTCCCTTCATTTAATTTCACTTGTTCTTTTTCTGCTGACCTCTTTCAAGACCTTTTGTAGACTTGAAAAAAAAAAAAAAATGCTGATTGTTTCGAAAACCATAGTTACCTGAGCTGGGACTTGAATTTCAATCGGTTACCACATGAGTTCAATAATGTTTTCTTTTCTTTTCCTTTTTTCCATCTGCCGTTAAGTAGTTCTCTTTTACTCCTTCAATCCGAGAATGTATTTTTAGTTTATTTTTGGTACCTTCAGACGATTTTATTCATCTTATGTGAAAAATTTCCTTCTGGAGGGGTTAGATGAAGCCTTTATGAAGCCCCTTAGCACGTGATTACTCCGCACTAATGTAAATAAATTCATCTGACGAGAGTAAGAACTAAAAGAAAGAGGCATCGTCGAATTGAAAGGATTGACAGGTCTTTCAAACTAGAGGGGATAGATTTGCCTTTCACCAACCCCATCCATACCACACGTCTCCCTAGACTGTAGCACCAGTCGAGCAGGGCAGTACTCCCGAGGTGGATGGAAAGCTGATGACAGGGAGTGCTGGAGCTCCCGTTTCATCAGCCCTCAGGACTAGTTCCTGACCATTCCCCTTTGCTGAACTTTTTCAGTGTCTCAGTTACACAGAGAGTAGGCCAGCATGCTCTCCAGTACAAATTTCTCTATCTATCTTCACCAAACTACATGCACAGTACACACTACACTTCCTATTCAAAATTAACCAAAAATGGCGTTGATTCACCCAGCCTCGGAGTCCCCAGGGGGGGGGACCATAAATGCCCCCGCCATCTGCCCCTCTCCCGGTGACGACTCGAGGTGCCTGGAACCACTGTCTGACTCTCTTCTTCTTCATTTCTGCAACATTCGCGGCCTTTCATCTAACTTTCGCTCTGTTGAGCACCACCTCTCCTCCTCTAAACCTCACCTTCTTTTTCTAACGGAGACTCAGCTGTCTGAGGCAACTGACAGCAGACCCTTTTCTGTATCCTCCTACTTTCTCTATACTCATTTCAAAGCCAAAGGTGGCTGTTGTGTATACATACGCAACGACTTATCTTGCTCTCGTGTTCCTGAACTTGATTCTTCTGAATTCTCCACTCTCTGGCTTCGGCTTTCCTGTCATTCTCTGACTAAATATATCTGTGCTGTTTACTTATCCCCTAATTCTACTGACTATCAAAAATTCTTCGACTATCTTACTTCTACGATGGAACACATTCTGTCCATTTCTCCTTTCTCTGAAATCTCCATTCTTGGAGATTTCAATGTTCACCACCACCTTTGGCTCTCCTCTCCTTTCACGGATCCACCTGGTGAACAAGCCTACATCTTTTCTATCCTTAATGACCTAGAGCAGCTTGTACAGCACCCTACCCGTATCCCTGACCGCCTTGGAGAGAGCTCCAACATACTTGACCTCTTCCTCACAACTAATCCTTCTGCTTACTCTGTTAATCTTTTCTCTCCGTTGGGCTCCTCCGATCACAACCTTATTACCTTAACCTGTCCTATCGCTCCAGTACGGCCTGCGGACCCTCCAGGGAAACGTCGTCTCTGGCATTTTGGAGCTGCGGACTGGGAGGCCCTCAGGCAGTACTTCTTTGATTTTCCCTGGAATGATTATTGCTTCCATGGCCGTGAGCCATCTGAGTGTGCCTTGCGCATTACGGAGGTTATTCTCTCGGGCATGGAAGCATACATTCCTTTCTCATATCCTTTGACTAACGCAAGAAAGCCTTGGTTTAATCACGCTTGTTCTAATGCTGTCCGCAACAAGGAGAAGGCCTACAAAAGGTGCCGGAGCCAACCCACCCCTGAATCACATAATCTTTACGTTTCTGCCCGGAATCGTGCTAAGTCTGTTCTTCGCTCTACTAAAAATAATTTCATCCATACTAAATGCTCTCAACTCTCCAACTCGAATTCTTCTCGCTCCTTCTGGCACCTTGCCAAAAATCTTTCTAACAACTTTACCTCATCATCCTTCCCTCCTCTTTTCTACTCTGATGGTTCTGTAGCTGTTTCTTCTACTGATAAAGCAGATCTCTTCGCACAGACTTTCTCCTCCAATTCCACCTTAGACGATTCCGGTGCTGTTCCTCCATCACTTCCCCCTCTGACTTCCTCATGGCTGACATTAAAATTTCTTCAGTTGATGTATTTTCTGCCATTACTGGCCTCAGTACTAACAAGGCATATGGGCCTGATGGAGTCCCTCCTGTTGTTCTCAAAAACTGTGCTTCTGTGCTTACACCCTGCCTAGGCAAACTATTTCGCCTTTGTCTGTCAACTTGTACCTTTCCTTCTTGCTGGAAGTTTGCTCTCATTCAGCCAGTCCCAAAGAAGGGTGACCACTCCCAACCCTCCAACTATCGTCCAATTGCTTTAACGTCCTGTATTTCAAAAGTTTTTGAGTCAATTCTTAATAAAAAAATTTTAAGGCATCTTTCCTATCACAACCTTCTTTCCGATCGTCAGTATGGGTTCCGTCAGGGACGCTCCACTGGCGATCTTCTCACCTACCTTTCAGACTCCTGGTCATCCTCCTTTCGGGACTTTGGCGAAAGCTTTGCCATTGCACTTGACATCTCAAAGGCTTTCGATCGAGTCTGGCATAAATCTTTAATTTCCAAACTGCCCTCCTACGGTTTCTATCCTTCTATCTGTGCCTTCATCGCTAGCTTCCTTTCTGGTCGTTCTATAGCCGCTGTCGTAGACGGCCATCGTTCTTCTCCTAGATCTATCAACAGTGGTGTTCCTCAGGGCTCTGTCCTATCACCAACTCTCTTCCTTTTATTCATCAATGATCTTCTAAGCTGTACATCTAACCCTATCCACTCATACGCTGATGACTCCACCCTTCATCTTTCCATTCGGTTCCCGCAACGCCCATCTCAACAGTTACTTCAAGAAACAAGGGATGAGGCTATGGCACACCTAATGTCTGACTTGGCTCATATCTCTGACTGGGGTAAAAATAATATGGTTGTCTTTAATGCATCTAAGACTCAGTTCTTACACCTATCAACCCGACAAAATCTTCCACAGGTATACCCACTAATGTTTAATAATATTCAGATTAATCCTGCATCATCCTTGAACATGCTTGGGGTTTCATTTACTCGGGACTTATCTTGGAAAGATCATATTACATCTCTTGTAAAATCTGCTTCCAAGAGATTGGGTGTGCTAAGCCGACTCCGCTCTTTCTTTACCCCTGCACAATTGTTGACTCTGTACAGGGATTTGATCCGCCCCTGTGTGGAGTACAACTCTCATGTGTGGGGAGGCTCCCCACATACAGCTCTTCTCAATAGGGTGGAGTCAAAGGCTTTTCGTCTCATTAACTCTCCTCCTCTTACTGACTCCCTTCAACCTCTGTCTCTTCGCCGCACTGTTGCATCTTTATCTCTTTTCTATCGCTACTTTAATGGTCACTGCTCCTCTGAACTGTCTGCTTGCATTCCTCCACCTCTACGACGGGCGCGTAGCACCCGTCTGGCAGCAAACTCTCATCCCTTTTCTGTCCAACTCTCTAATGCAAGAGTTAACCGTTACTCCCAGTCTTTCATTTATGCAACAGGTCAGCTCTGGAACTGTCTCCCTCTGTCTGTATTTCCTCCTGCCTATGATCTCCAGTCTTTCAAACGTAGTGTGTCCAGGCATCTCAAAATGATCGGATCTTGAATTTGGCTCTCTATTGTATTTTGTTTTTCTCTTGGAGGGAACTGTTACTGCGGGCTCACGGCCTTTGGTTCCTTCTTCCTCGCATAAAAAAAAAAAAAAAAAAAAAAAAAAATTACAGGTAGCAGCATAAATTAAAACAGAAAGTAAAAGAGATATCCTCAGGGTGAAGGGTTTAAATAGAGCCTTTTGTGGAGTCGTGAACCATGAAACCAAGAGTCGTGAACCATGAAGCCGAGTCGTGAATCATGAAGCCACACACACACACACACATCCACCTGGGTTTGTTACCTGCTGATAAACCTTAATGAGAGTCGGATTAACGGCCCGACCTCTCAGATTAGACCAGTTGATAAGGCTGTGTAATTTACTATTCTCCCTCCCCCTCTGGTCCAGCCATATTTTACTGGGGGCTTGGAGAGGGGGGAGGGCAGCTTGATAGGGCGAACTTTGGCAGAGATTTTCGCGACCGGAGCCATTTGAATTCGTGTCATTTTTCCTTTTCTTTATTGTACATCAGTGAGAAATGGTCGCTTACTATTCCATAATTCACAGGGGTGATGGGACTGATAAGGATAAGCATTTTTGAGAAGGTGTTTTTATTTCAACGTATTATTAACTTATTTTTCCATTTTCAACGTATTGTTAACTTATTTTTCATTTCTGTCATCGTACCGCCAGCGACAGAAGTTCGATTACTGTTACACTTGGTTTTACTTCTTTCTCTCACCCCACCTTTGTTCAGGCAAGAACAAAAATTTTCCTACGATTTCACTGTTTGAATTTATTTTTCCTGTCCATCATCGTAGTCAGGGATAAACATTTTCCTATTTTTCACTGCGTCTTTTTGTGTGTATTTTCCTTTCCATCGCCTTAAAGTCAGTGATATAAATTCATCCACTGTTGTTCTGCCCGTGCTTCTAACTTAGGGCACTTCCGTCACTTTCCTCCATGACCTATGACGTCAGTTAATATCACGTATGGACTGAGAAACACACCAAGCCTCTCTCAGTTTAGGAATATCAGCCAGAAGAGAAAAATGAGTCGTAGAAGATATAAAATACTGATCGAACTTTCGTCACGCTTTGTACAGTATTGCTCTTGCTTAATCAAGTTGTTTTGATTGTCAGATAAGTTGCAGTTACGCCAGAATTATTGCTCTGGGTGTAACTGGAGCGTGGCACGAGATGAAAAATTACTTGATTTGTTTTGCCATGAGCTAAATATATCCTTCACGTTGACTAAGTTTGTTATTCCTGCCTAGATAACCGTGCAGTGACCTCGTTAGTGTAGATTTCAGTGGACTTCTTTTTTTTTATCAGTGTGTTTCTAGATATAACGTACGTGTTTATATCTTCGTGTGTGTGTTAGTGATGCAGTGTTGCTTGTCAGAAGATATTGATTACATAGCTGCGAGAGAATAATGAAGTGTATTCATCGTCATCATCACCGCCATCATCATCATCATCATCATCCCGCCTCTTTCCTACAAGTGCAATGACACCACAGTTATTCATTTAATCATCAGGCATACCAAGCATTCCGAGATGATAATAAACATTCTTCTCATTTTCACATCCATCTTGCCCAGGTATTTGAGTCTTTTTTACTAAGGATGTACAGAGGAACAACTACCTTCCCAGTTCCGTATGGAGAAATTTACAACTGGCATAATGGAATGAAACCCCTATCTCATTTAGTGTTTGTTTCAGATGGTTCGATTTTTCATATTTGTTTTCGTCAAACTTTGAGGAGATACGTGTGTCTGTCTGTACTCGGTCCTGCGATTCATTATACACAGCAGTTTCATTTTTCATCATGGAATACACACAGAGTTCGCTGTTTCGGAATCCTGTGGTAGTTCGAACCGCGTGAATTAATTATACGAGTCAGTGATATATTTCAGTGGCTTTATTATTGCCACAGAGTACGCTTATAATTCACTGTTTTGAAATCCTGAGTTGTCAGTATTGAAGTTATTATTCATCTCACTTCAATTGCATCTTTATTTTATTTATTTATTTATTTTACCAGTGGATGATTTTGCAATGCTTCAGGGAGATTTTTCGAACTGGAGGGGTTAGATGTAGCATTGGTTAAACCTTTCAAGACAAGAATTCTGCTTGAGCTGAGTAAACCGTCTGGAGATTGCAATAATAATTTTAGAATGATTATCAATGGATTATTATTATTATTATTATTATTATTATTTATTCTTGTTTCTGGATCTTCTCACCCTGTCCTTACGGGGAAAAGAGGGTCAGGATGATGATCAGAATTATTGTTGTTATTATTATTATTATTATTATTATTATTATTATTATTTATTTATTTATTTTTCTCGGCCACGTAAAACATATTAGCCTTCGATACATGTAAAAAATGACTGAACATTTACTTCTGACATTTCGCTTACTTGCTTTTGTGTAAGCGTCGATCATTTTTCTCTTGTTATTGCCATATCGGATATTGGGACGATTGCGATATTGGTTGTTAATTACGAGGGAAATTAGGCTTGTTTTTTTGCATTTTTTGTGTGTTTTTACTGCTTTCATATTACGTAGCATTCAGGAGTGAATTAGCTGCAGTATACGTTAACTTTTAGCTGAATAAAGTCGTCTGGCTTTATTCTCAGTCTTAAAGTTGTTCATAATCCTACTTTATTCATGGATAATCGTAATTTTCTTAAGCCCTTCAGTACTGTGATTATGATGCCTGTCGACGATTTTACTGAGCTGGGGAGAAGAGAGACTTGGGACTAAATTGGTTAACATATTTGTACATAGAGCCTTCACTAAACCCTTCCCAGCAAGAGATCTCCCCTCAGCTGAAGGAAATCGTCTGGCAGTAGCAAGAATAAGTAATAATAAAAGCCGATGCTGTGTGGTAGAAGATAATTTACTGTAACTCATGAGATGAGTAAAGTTGTCTAGTCGTGGCAAGAATGAGAAAAGACATCACTGCATTGAAGAGGTTTACGGTAACACATTTCGTCGTCGTCGTCGTAGTAGTAGTTGCAACCCCAGACTTAATTGGATGTAAACCCAGTAGACTGCAGGCCTAAGTTGCCCACCTTCAGTCCACCATCCTCATTTCGGGGGTTAGGGAGGGAAGTGAGGGTCGTTTTGTATACCCAGGCAGTGGAGCCAGACGGTTATATTGGTGCCACCACGTGAAGGCGTCCCTCCCTGGCACCCACGTCATCATACTTACGGTGATTAATTTCCCCTCACTCACCCGACCCTCACCTGACCCCTCTTGGCCAAACACTGCACCTGGCCCCCTCACAAAATACATCCTGTCACTGTGTACATAGTTGAGAATTATAGCCTTTTAGTCTAAACCGAACGACATGTTTCTCATATATTTCTTGTTATCTCCAAAGTTATTAACATTAGATTAGATGTTTAGAAGTGGAGAGGTTAGATATAGCCTTTATTAACCCCTTTCTTCATTCGAGGTCTTTCTGATGTAATAAAGTCGTCATCTTCCTAATTTGAAAAAAATCGTCTGGTGAGAAATACTAAAAAATACCGACTATCATCATTGGAGAGGCTAATCACTTCCACCAACAGCGATCCTTTGTAACTTCAGAAAATCGTCTGCATTCCTAACTTGAAAAATCCTCCTGTCTCTAAAAATCGTCTTTCTTCCTAACTTCAAAAATCGCCTGGAGGTAATATGAGAGCTCTGGAAAATATTGGTCGTTGTAGTAAAGCTGTTAACCTCTAGTCTTAGCCAAACACCTGCGCTTGGCCCCTCACAAAGCAGATTCTGTCGCCGTGCACACAGCCCGAAGTTATCAGGCTGTGCACACAAGATTAGCTCAGCGAGGCGGGCAGTGGGGGTTTGGTGGGGGAGAGGAGGGGCATGTTTGAGATCTTGGGAGGAACCTGTGAAAGAGAGGAAGACGCGGTCGTGTGCCTGAGTGAAGGTGAAATGTCTCGGAAGAAATGAAGGGATGATTGAAGTGAAATACGGGGTTTGATTACTTACTTTCTTCGAGGTGGGAAGGGGTGGTGATTGAGTTTCTTGGGCAAGCCATTGAGAGAGAGGAAGTAGTGTGTTTGTGCTTGAGTGGAAGGCACCTTGGAGGAAATGGGGGAAAGATTGAAGTGGAATATAATGGCGTAGGAGATTATTAGACTGATTACATTTTGTGAAGGGATGGTGGTGCTTGGGCTGCTTGAAGGAACGTGTGTGTGACAGGGGAAGAAGTAGATTTGTGCGTGAGTGGAGGCGAAATATCTGGAAGGAAAGAGAGGGAAAAGTTGAAGTGAAAGAGAAACGTAGCGGAAGGATTGATAGTTTGGTTTATTGGATTTACTTTTTTTTGTGGTCTCTAGAGCAAGAGAGAGAGAGAGAGCGAGACTGACCGAAACAGGAAGAAATAAAAATGAAAGGAATGAAGGGACGCTGAAATAGTGTGACAGAGTGAGACAGGAAGTGAAGGAGACTGAATCAGAGAGAGAGAGAGAGAGAGAGAGAGAGAGAGAGAGAGAGGCAGTTTCTTGGGGAGGAGAGGACACGATTGGAGGAGGAATGATGAAAGGAAATTGAAATCGAGGAAAACGGGATTGCACTGGGTTTTAATCATAGGTAGTGAATGTTTGTGAAGGGGTTATGGCGGTAGTAAACATGGCCTTGAACTGTTTAAATATCACGCT
The DNA here is from genome assembly GCF_032717465.1 of Coenobita brevimanus. Taxonomy (NCBI): domain Eukaryota; kingdom Metazoa; phylum Arthropoda; class Malacostraca; order Decapoda; family Coenobitidae; genus Coenobita; species Coenobita brevimanus. The sequence continues at coordinate 62,068,379 of NC_137008.1, forward strand.
AATCTGGGCGTATAATCTCTCCTGTGTTTTATTCCAGGCAATATCGAAAGGTGTAATTCAGGTAAGAGTAATTTTAAGGAGCCTGGGAGTGTTAATAGGGTTATAATAAACCAGAGTGAAAATAAATGAAGATTACTGTAAGTATTTTTGTCATGATGTCGTGAGGTATCAAAAATCCGCTGACACATCTCTGGTCTATTTGGTGATGAAAGGTGTTATATGATTTTTTTTTTATTTATGTGTTTATTCATTTATTTACTTTTTGCATTTGATACCTATATGAATCACAACAGAAAAGTAGGAAAAGGAAGGATATTCTCTGACGTTCAGGTGAGAAATGTGAAATACGGAAGGCAAGACATGGTGCTAGCAGGGGATGCTCTGCATACGTCTGCTCATGGCTGTACACAAAGAGGGAGAGAGAGAGAGAGAGAGAGAGAGAGAGAGAGAGAGAGAGAGAGAGAGAACAAAGATTAAATAGTCTCTCCATTATACAGAACGGCATCAAAGAACTAGGGTCCGTAAAACACGCAGTAGATAACAGAGATATGCTAATGTTGACCTCGCTGCCTTAACATCCTGAAGCTTATCTTTCCGGGAGTAATTTGGGGGACACACCTGAAATAAATACTGGTATGTAGGTACCAAAGAACCACATAAAGCAATCCACCGATGAGGACGAAATGCAACGTTGACCTCAGTATCTTAAAAATCTGTGGCTTCTCTTGTAGGGCAGCTTAGCATATCAGAGGAGAGCAAGATAGACTATTCCTACCGTATTGTCACTTCAAAAGATCCACGGTACATAAAACACACCGCAGATAAGGACGGTATGTTAATGTTGACCTCGTTGCCTTTAAATCCGCACCTTATCAGTACGGTGAGTGGCTGGATACGGTGACTGCGAGAGATTGGATACGGTGACTAGCTAAAAAAAAAAAAAAATCGTCCACCCGTGTCAGTGTAAAAAAACTACTTGGTACGGGGCATAAAACACGCTACAGATAAGGAAGAGATGCTAATGCTGACTCCCTTGCCTTTAAAATCCTTATCTATATCACCGTGGGGACCGACGCAGCGCCCCTTTATCACCCCCGCAATATACAAGCAACGAGGGACGTTTAGAGTTACAACTAAGGTCTCAGGGCGAAAGATACGAGGCTTCTTTTGCCGGGGTAACAAAAGAATAATCATGGGTAGGCGTTCCTTGTCTAGCACTTTATGGCACCCTGCGAGGAATTTTTTAGCAATGCATTACGTGCTTCTTCGCTGCTGCAACATCCTCGCTCCCTGTCTCGCCCCCTCGCTCCCTTCTTACCTCCCTCCCTGGCGGCAGTTTCTGTGTCTTGTGGGATCCGTGGGTGTCTGGGGTGTTTGCGTGTGGGGAGGGGTTATGTGTGTGGGGGGGGGAGGGGTTATGTGTGTGTGTGTGTGTGTGTGTGTGTGTGTGTGTGTGTGTGTGTGTTCTTGTTTTGTGTAGGGCGCAATGCTCTTGTAGTGCTTTCCAAAGCGAATTATGTCCGTGTGTTGATCAGTGTGCGTATTTGTGACTTTATGTGCGTTATTGTACGTGAAGCACACCATACATGAATTGCGTGTGAGTGTGTGAAAGTGTACAGTTACTATAAGTGAGAGTTTGCGTGTGGGTCGACTGTGGGACTTTACGCTTATGTATCCGAATCACTTCGTTTGCGTGCACGTGTAAATGTGTGTGTATCGCAGCGTGTGCGAATGTGTCCGTGTGTTCGTGTAGGTGTGATTATTGTCTCGTGGGTCGATCTCTTTAATGGACCTGTACATTAATCTATTATGAGTCGAGTATGTCTGCAGTCGAGAAACAAAAGTGACCATTAAAAAAAAGAAAAAATCCAGAAAAGTGTAATACTATCCCGTGAATTTTCGACTCTTCATAGGTAACTCATTTGCGTCATTTTCATTTAATCAGTTTCATGCTCTTAAAAATGGGGTGGACGGGAACTCAAAGGTGAAAATTGGAGAAAATATCAACGCAAAGCTCTGGAAAAATACAGCAGGGGGACAATTACTTATGATACAAGTGTTGAAAAACTAGTAACACTGAAGATCTTGTTGGATCATTGAATTCAAATGATGTGAATAATTTGGACTGAAGAAGGTAACACAGGAATAACTTAAACCATAAACACAAAGGAAGAAAGTATACCCATATATAGACTTTGTTATTATTATTATTATTATTGTTATTATTATTTATTTTATTTACTGAAGACAAAACACTCCCCACTTGGTCCCTCTCCAGGTGAAAACAGAGCTCATTAACACAGTCATAGGTTTTAGGAGAAGCGAGCAGTGTACCGTAAAATGTATGCAAGAAAACAGTGAAAAATATAAATCCAGAAGACGAACAACTAAATGGAAACAGAGTTGGGTAAATGGAAGAATAAACAAATATGGTTCCGTCCGCAGGGATAATGGGTGGAAAACACACACACACACACACACACACACACACACACACACACACACACACACACACACACACACCAGGAGAAAGAATAGACGAGCCATTTACAGGGAAACCAAGGGTAATTGTAAGAAGAGGAGTGAGGTGAATGAAAACACTATTGAGCAAGGTCATTGAATGTAAATGCGACTTTCTTCTTCCCTTTCCCCCAGGAAGGAAGGAAAAAACAGGAAAAACAATAAAACCAAGACAAACAAACGGAGACAGCGGGATTGATAAAACACTAACCATTTGAAAGAAAACCAAGAAAAAATTATTATAAGAGGTAGTAAATGAAAACGTAGATCAGTTTAGTATTATTAGTTGGTTTAGTTGTATCCCCCAGCCTCACCTGGACGTGAACCCAGTGGACTGCAGGCTTAAGCTTCCCTTTTCCTGCAGTCCACCATCCTCCTTTCTGGGAATAGGGAGGAAGTTGAGAGATTTTTGTATTGCCAGGTAGCTGATCCGTCGGGTTATATGCATTCCACCACCTGAAGGCGTCCCTTTCCTGGACCAGCTGAGGTAGACGAATTTTATAAACACGACATCCAGCGCACCCGGAAGGAAAGAAAAATTATTATTATTTTTTTTATGCGCGATAAAAAGAAAAGAAAGAAAAGATGGTAGGTAGGGAGCATGCAAAGGGTTAACCGTTCCAGGAAGAGAGAGAGAGAGAGAGAGAGAGAGAAATATGGTAAGTCAGTTTCTTACGAACGACCACCACTCCATCTGGAAGTAAAGCTGGAAAAACAAAACCCCATGAAAAAGGATCATTTACAAGAATACCACAAGTAACTAAAAGATGAATCAGGTAAATAATGATAAAAAAGCATTGTAAAAAAATAATAATAATAATTCCCATGACTTCCACTCCACTTGCAGGGAAAAGAAGACCCCCCAAAAAAAAAAACGAAAAACAGAAGAGCAATAGCAGTAAGCCCGGCAAAAAACAGGCAGTTCCTTTAGTGTGGGATTGAGCTGCTTTGTGGCCGCCTTCTGGTTCATGAATAGAGATGGACGGAGGAATGGGGAGGGAATGAATCGTGAGGGAGGGAGAGAAAAGATAAAGATGAATGGAGAGAAAAAGTTTGGAGGGAAGAATGGGAAGGGAATGAATCGTGAGAGAAGGAGAAAGGGAGAGAAAAGATAAAGATGAAAGGAGAGAAAATGTTTGGAAGGAAGAATGGGAAGGGAATGAATCGCGAGAGGAGGAGAGAGGGAGGGAGAGAAAAGATAAATACAGATGAATAGGAGAGAAAATGTTTGGAAGGAAGAATGAGGAGGGAATGAATCGTGAGAGGAGGAGAGAGGGAGGGAGGGAGGGAGAGAAAAGATGAAGATGAATGGAGAGGTAAATTTTGGAAGGAAGAATGAGGAGGGAATGAATCGTGAGAGGAGGAGGGACGGAGGGAGGGTGCTTAGAGAGATGGAGGGAATGACGAATGGGAGGGGAGAGGGAGAGAAAAGGTAAAGATGAATGGAGGGATAAAGGTAACATTTGGTAGGAAAAATGGGAAGGAAATGAAGAGAGAGAGAGGGAGAGATAGATAGATAGATAGATAGATAGAGAGAGAGAGAGAGAGAGATTATATCCCAGCTAGGGACGATGGGAGAAGATTGAGAATTACTAGAGTGGGAGTTGGAGGGGAAGTAAAAAACAAAAAAATATATATAAGATAAAAAACATAGGATAACAGTTAGTGAAAATAATGAAAATATATGACCACGAGAGACGGGTAGCGAGAGATGCGAGATTAGCAAAGGACAAACGAAAGGTTAGCGAATGTTATGGGAAGATAGCAATGGAATAACAGGCAATGATGGTCAGATTAATAGGAAAAAGATAGGTTAGGAAGATAGATGAGTTTGTAGACAGGCAGATAGATAAATAGATATAGGTAGGTGGATGGATAGATAGATACATGTAGATAGATGGATGGATACATAGGTCAGGAGGTGGGTAGGTACGAATACATACATACATACATACATCCTTACATCTATACACACATTCATACATACACAGGTAGGTTTATAGCTAAGTAGGGAGATGAAATAGATAGATATACATAGATAAACAGATAGGCTGATCGATAGACGGTAAATATATAGGTAAAATAGATAGATAATATAGCGTACGGGAGTGACACAGGTGAGAAAGGTGAAGAGTAAGATAAAGGGAAATTGAATTACTGAGAAATGCGTGTTAAGTGAGTGGAATGGATAGGGAGTAAATTATGTGATTCAGGATAGACTGATGAATATGAGAGTAGTACCCGATACGTATGAGAGAGAGAGAGAGAGAGAGAGAGAGGTTAATAAGAGAGAATGGGCACACAGTATTAATCATTCATGACGACAAATGGATTCTTGTCACCTTGGGCTACCGCACTGTTATTTTTTATTTTTTTTTTTTTATGTGTCCGACTCTGGGCAAAGGCTTCAGAGCCTATATCTCGGGGGCAGTAGCCTATCCCAAGGCCCAGTCGTCCTCCTACACCTCCACATGTCACCACTTCGGCGCTAACACCCACTGTCCATATTGAACACATGCTAGGGCTGTCTCATACAGGGCTGGTGTATTGGTATTAGCGGGGGTACTTTTATGACATGTCGGCGGGTCATCTGGTGGATCAGGAAAGTCTGCTTCTATGAAATTCAAATCCTTAAACTGTTCCCTGCACCAGCCGGGATTCGAACCTGGGTCCATCAGGACTGCAGGCCGCCTCTCTACCGATTCAGCCACCGCCTGGTGTTACTTTACTTTCAGCTCCACACATATATTCTTCTCCTGTGTTACTTTCCTGTTGCTGTGCCATTAGCTTTATGCATGCTGTATTCTCCTTTGTTACTTTCCTGCTACTTTTCAATTTTGTTCCATGTTTTCTTGCCCTGTTTCAGCTCTGTTACTTTTCCTGTTTACTCTTTACGTATTACCTCACCCTCTGCTGCTTCCTTGCTACTTTCCTTTTATCTTTGTGCCTATTTTCTTTCTCTGTTTCTTTTTCTGTAATTTTGTAATCTTATTCTCCTTATTAGCGTGAAACATACTTTCTTTTCCTTTTCTGTTACACTGCTCTTTCGTTTTACATTGTTTAAGAAGTTATTTTAAGTAGCTTCAGATTCAAGAGTAATTCGTCTCCATGTAGCGGCACTTTATTATCTGTAACTGCAAAAAATCTATTGGTATTATCGAGTTTTTTATATAGTTTTTTAAATATTTTGAGATTTTTAACTTTCCTTATCATGGTAAAAATATGAGAGCCAAAATCCTCACCTTACTCTTAAAAACAAAATTATAATCCAAGAAGCACCAGGCAATGAAATCTACCATATCTGTAACCAACAGTCCACATCAAAAAGGCTGCTTTGAACATTCTGGCTTTTATCTGTTAATTCCCCCCCTAAAACATTCAAATTTCGCCCCAAAGAGAATTCCCCCTCCCCCCATTGGGAACCCCGGCTGAAAATGAAGTAAAAATAGTTTACCGAGGTGTCAGAATAGTTTAGGCAAAGTATAAACCGTAATTCAAAGAAAGAAAGTTAAAAAAATGCTGCGTTGGAAATTATATATAGCTCTTGCGCGGCTGGTAAATGACTGACAGCAAGGGCAGTGGTTAGACAGGTGGCTGACAGGTGTCGGTAAATCGATAAGCCAAAGCATAACCATATCAGTTAGCTGTCGGTCAAGAGTCTCGTGTACCCGGTCTTCAATTATCTGAATTACTAGGTATCTCTCATCAACCTGTGACTGCTGTTATGTTTGTACTGTTCACTTGTTCTCTGACTCTGCTCTACCCATTTTACTGAACTTGGCCTAAAATTGCCATCTCTTTGTTTTGAATACTCAGTACTAACATTATATTAACACTATAATAGACGCAAGTCACGAAGAAATTATTTAGAAAGGACGTAGAGTTGGGTCTATGTCCATTTCTGCCACTGAATAACGTGAAACAAGATGGAAAATAAGGAGAATATGGGCCAAGTTAGGGTAAAAAGAGTATAATAATCCGAACTTACATCTTCGACTAGTTTGCGTCTAAACTGGAATACATTCTTTTTATATCCTTCTCCTCTGAAATCTCCATCTCTGAAGTCCACCACCATCATGGGCCCCGATCCCCATTCATTGATTTAGCCTGCGAGCATTCCTACATCTTTTCTGTCTTTTTACTGTCTTTCAGTACCTATAGCAGCGTAATGAGCACCCTACCCGTATCCCTGATCTACTTAGAAAGAATTCCAGCGTTCTTGACCTCCTTCTCACAAGTCAGCATTCTGCTTCCTGTATCATTTATGGCAATAATGGGAAGGAAATTGATTTTTTTTTTTTTTTTTTTTTTTAATGGTGGAAGGGAAAATCTGAAAGGAATATAGAGAAATAGATAGGTATAATGAAAGAAATGAACAGAAAACTGACAGGTAAAAGCATAAGATGAGAGACATAAAGGAAGGTGGTGAAACGCAGGAGAGTCAGGAAGGACAAAGCTGACGAGAAAGAAAAGGAGAAAGAAGAATAACAGAAAAGGAGCAGCGATGGATATATCTAGAGAGAGAGAGAGAGAGAGAAACACGAAGAAGCCCTGTAGAGAAGACATACCACACAAAATAATACCATAATAACAATAAGCTTTAGAACAAATAGTTGCTCCTAATAATATCTTGATAATACTTCCATTCTGCTAGGTTAAGTTAGGTTAGATAGGTATAGATAAGCGCTTAGTGTGCCAGAGATACAATAGAGGTGGGTTAAGAGTAGATTAGGATTAATAAGGGTAGGGTTATGATGAGTTAGATGAGGATACATAGGTTGCGATTATTTAGGATAGGGTAGGGTCGTATAGGAGAGAGAGAGAGAGAGAGAGAGAAACTTGAATAATAGCACAACATTCGGCTTGAAACACGCACAACACCCAGACAATGCACATAACCATAAACATTCATATAAACATAAATATAACCGCATACTAGACACGCCAGTGGACATATAACACACACACACACACACACACACACACACACACACAGTTCTCTTCTGGTATCGGTACCGTATGTCTGCCTTAAGTTACGACGCCTTACCTTATGACTTCACTGTTGCCGTACCTTATGGTGCATGGTAGAATTTACGAGGTTCTATTACTTTAGGACCGCATGCAAGAAGTTTACTGTGTTTATTGAATAATTTTATGAGTGGGTGATTTATGTGCCTGTATTTTTGCCTTAGTAATGTAATTCAGGTTTGTAAACACACACACACACACACACACACACACACACACACACACACACACACACACACACACACACACACACACACACACACACACACACACACACACACACACACACACACACACATTTTCGTCCCTTCCTTATCTTGTTAACGCTATCCCCTTTCCTTGCCCTCTCCCCCCCCCCTCCGTCCTCTTCCCTCTTCTTGCTCTTCCCGAGGTGCCTCCTTCTTCCTTATTATATCCTCTCATCGCCATAACACCTTTATTCCTTCCCTCCCTCTTCCTGCCTTTCCTTTGCCCGGACCTGATTATTCTCGCTTCTTCTTCCCTTTCCTTTTATTTTCTCTAGGTACTCCTTTTCCTTGAGTTATATTATTTTCTGCCTTTTTTTTCTCTTACCTGATGTTTTTTTAATTCTTTGAAGTGTCTTCCATTTATCAGCTCAGTACTTTATATTCCCCCTCTCTCTCTCTCTCTCTCTCTCTCTCTCTCTCTCTCTCTCTCTCTCTCTCTCTCTCTCTCTCTCTCTCTCTCTGTATGCACATCTCCTTCCATCTTTATTATTCGGAGTTTTTTCCTTCCCTTCCTTTCCTTCCCCCTTCCCTTCCCTTCCCTTCCCTTCCCTTCCCATCCTTCCCTTCCCTTCCTTTCATTACTTCACCTCTTCTTTCCTTATAGTTCCATTTTTCCGATTGTATCTCCTTCCTTCCATTTTCCATTTTCTTTAGTATCGTCATTTCGTGTTTTCTTATTCATTTTCTTTATTTTTTTTCATCGTTTCCTTTCCTTATGCTGTAATCCTCTTTCTAATTCTTTTTCTTGTTTTGCAGTTCTTCCTCTACATTGTCCCCAGCCTTCAATTTCTTTTCCTCATGTTTCTGTCTTTCCTTGTCTTTCCTTTCTGTTCCTCCTCCTTTCTCTCTTCTTCATTACTGTTTATTTCTCTTTCAGTCTCTTCCTCTCTTTGTGGTAAATTTTATAGTTTCCCTTTGCTTTCTTCATTTTCCGACGCACTTCTCTTTCTTTCAGTGGCTGCTTTATGATTCTCTCTCTCTCTCTCTCTCTCTCTCTCTCTCTCTCTCTCTCTCTCTCTCTCTCTCTCTCTCTCTCTCTCTCTCTCTCTCTCTCTCTCGTTTTTTTTTTTTATCTAGGAAGTGTACGTAAACCGCATCTATAAAGAATAATATCAGAAAAATACGAATATATATGGTACAAAATGGTTAGGCTTGTGAGGGAGAGCCAGGATTCCCGGGGCTTGAATGGCATGTGGTAATAGTGTGCGGCCCATTTCCCTCGACATTCTTCTAATACTTCTCCCACTTTTGTACTTTGTCTTTCCCTGTTTTTGGATCCTGTTTCCCCCATCTTTAGCTGGGAGAAAAATCCATGATGATGATAGTGATGATGATGATGATGATGGTAGTGATCTTTGTCTTTAATATTACTGCATTCATCCTTTACCTTTCTTTATTGTATCTTTATTCCAGCCTTCATTTTATCATTTCTCCTTTCTTCTCTGACTTTATACTTCTCAACATCCTTCTTCCATCTTAACATTGTCTGTCCTCCGCCCTCTCTCTCCTTTCTCTCCTCCTCCACTCCACCTCTCTCTCCCTTCTCGTCTCATCTGTTTCCTTTTTCCCTTCTCCCCGCCTCCACCCCCTTCTTCCCCTCTTCACCCCTCCACCTTCTCCTCCCTCCTTCCCCTCTCCATCCATTCTTCTTCCCGTCAATGCTTCCATCTTCTTCTCCCTTCCTCCTCATCATCCCTTCCTCTTCTCTCGATCACCTCCCTGCCTCCTCCGTTTTCTCCACCCCCTCTTCCCCTCCATCCCCCCGTCTCACCCACTTCATGGATCCATTTTCATTTTCCCTGGGCATTTCCTCAATTCCCTTCATTTCCTCGGCCTTCAAAACTCTCGGGCTACCTCTCCTTCGCCCCTTCCTCCCTCCTCACATTATTCCTCCTCTTCCTCCTCCTCCTCCTCCTCCGCCTCCTCGTCTTCAGATCTCTCCATCCTTCATCTCTTTCTTCTTCCATAATTCTTCTTCCATAATTCTTCTTCCTTACATCTCATTCTCTCTTGGTATCCTCCCTTTATTCTTCCTCCCCATTCCTCACACTCCCTTCTACCCTCCGTACTCCCACCCCTCTCATTATTCATTCTCACTCCCCCTGCCTTCCCTTCCTCCTTCCCTGTTCTAAACTTATTTTCCTTCCTTCCTTTCATCTTTCCTTCCTTCCTTTCTTCCTTCCTTCCTGCTCTTCATTCTCCCCCATAGTCTCCTTCTCCCTCCTTTCTGAATCTCCTTTTCTCCCCATTTCCTTCATTATACTATCTCCTTCATCATTCCCTTCCTTCCATCTCCTTCGTGCTCACACTGTCTCTCCCTCTCTCCATCCCTCACCCTCTCTCCATCCCTCCCCCCTCCTCCCCCTACGTCCTCACGCCCTCTCCCCTCCATCCCATATTCCCTCCCTCCTCATTTTCCCTCCTCCTCCCCCTACGTCCTCACGCCCTCTCCCCTCCATCCCATATTCCCTCCCTCCTCATTTTCCCTCCCCCTCCCTCCTTCCTGCAGTCCCCTCCCTCCCGTCTACTTTCCTAACTTTTTCCTTCCAAAGTGTCTCATTTCTCTCCCACGCCCAGATCCCTCTCCCTTTCTGAATTTCTCCCTTCCCTCCTTACCTCCCCTCCCTCCCTTCCCGACAACTTTTTCTCCATTTTTCCTCTCCCCTCAATTTTTATATCAGTATTACCTCGCTTTTCTCTCTCTCTCTCTCTCTCTCTCTCTCTTTTATTTACCAATTTCAAGCCATACTCTCCCCATTCATTTTCACGCATCCTTGCACTTCTCTTCACTCCAGTTTTTCGCGTCTGTTTAATATAATTTTTTCCTTCCACTATTAACCTCATTTCCGTTATTACCACTGTTCCTTTCATTTTTTTTTTTTTTTTAGAGTTTATGGTGTTATTAATTGCTTTCTTTTTCCTCATTAACGCTCAGGTTCTTATGCCTTATTCTCACCTGCATAATATCACCTGTGTAATGTCGTCTCGTATTACCTGGAATATTTTGCTAGAGTTATGCCGACCGTGAAAGGGTTGATGGCGCCAGTATTAACACTCTCAGGCACCTATGACTCCCCCTCACCTGCCTAATTTCACCTGTAATATCGTCTCGTGTTACCTGGAATATTATCCTAGAGTTATGCCGACCGTGAGAGGGTTGATGACACCAGTATTAACACTCTCAGGCTCCTATGACTCCTCCTCTGCTGAGTAAAATAGTCTGTCTTTTGCTGGTACAGAATTTGAGAGTTATCCTTACCATGGAGGGGTTAAATGCTTTTCGTTTCTTATTTTATTTATTAATTTTCCATGCCCTGTATTCTGAGCCCCTTCACTGCAATGACGTATATATACCGGTATAATTTTTCTATTTTTGCTACTTAGATTTTTTTTCATTGCGGGATTCGTTTTTGTTTTTTTTTTTTAATAATTTTCCATTTGTCTTTTTTTTAACCCCATCATTGTGATGACGCATGTTTTATTTTAGATCTGCTACTAAGACCCTTTTTTCCATCGTGGGATACGCTTGTCATGCTGAAGAGAATCTAGTCTGAAGTCTTAGTGCTGCTCCTTGAAAAATCCCCCTTGAGCTTCAGTTAATCGTATGGAGGTAGAAGGAGTAGAATTAAAAAGAACAGTCTCCTTGTGCTGAACGTATTAAGGTATTTCTCTTCCTTTGTCTTTGTTCAGTTTATTTTTCTTAGCTCTGTCTCTCTGGCGTCATTAAATTTCTCCTTCCGTCGTAAGTCTTCTTTTAATTAAGTCGTTCCTCTCTAAATGCCTTTCCAATTAATCACGCCTTCTCTTCCGTAATTAGGTTTTCTTTCTCCATTCAATGCGTTTCTTCGTGTAGTCTTTATCTTAAGTAAGTCTTCCTTTGTTCCCTAACACTTGGGCTACTATTACGCAACCTCAGCCGAATAAAATCGTCTTAAATTATGCCAAGAAATGAATAAATAAATAAATAAATATAAAGGTAAATTAATAGTATACCTGAAGTAACCGTGAGAATATTAGCTGCTGGAAAAATATTAATACTTTCAGGCTGCTATGTCCCACGCCAGTTAAATAATAGGTGGTTGGTAAATAACGCTCCACTAGAGACTTATGTGGCAGTATCTTTTGTGTTGCGGGGACGGCTCACCTGGCTGGTGCGGAGATAACGAAGAGGAACTAAAAGAAGACGTTGTAGTGATTAGGATAATTGTCTTCCTATCAGTTTTTACTTTAACTATTTTTGTCTCCGTGTTTATAATTCTTTCTGTTCTTTCCTTCCTTCCTTCCTACTTTCCTTATTTCCTTCGCCTCTCCCTGACTTCCTCTCTCCCCTCTTCCTTCCTTCCTTCTTTCCCTCCATCTAAAATTGCCTCCCCTTACCCTTGCCAGATTTAAAGAGAGCCAGGAAGACATTAACTTAACATCTTTTTTAGTCACTGCAGTAGGCACAGTCAAACCCGTGTGTGTGGGTGTGGGTGTGGGTGTGGGTGTGGGTGTGTGTCCTGTATCTGGCACATTGCACTTTTAACCCCTGTCGTGTGTATTTGCACTTTTCGTGTGTGCGTGCAGTCTGTGTGTGTGGGGGTGTTGATGTCTTTCATTTGTGTACGTATTACTGTGTGTGTGTGTGTGTGTGTGTGTGTGTGTGTGTGTGTGTGTGTGTGTGTGTGTGTGTGTGTGTGTGTGTGTGTTTGTTTATGTTCGCCTTTGTTAGCTTTGTGAATGTTGCAGCCTGTCAGAATGTGAGTGATTGTTTAACTGCATGTGCGTTATAGTGTGTGCGTAATAGTATGTGCGTGATGATCAATCAATAAAGTTTTTGTGTATTCAGTTGTTGAGCTTTAACACGGGTGCCTCTGATCAGGTTGTTTGTTTGTTTGTTTGTTTGTGCGTGTGTGTGTGTGTGTGTGTGTGTGTGTGTGTGTGTGTGTGTGTGTGTGTGTGTTTGTGTGTGTGTGTGTGTGTGTGTGTGTGTGTGTGTGTGTGTGTGTGTGTGTGTTTAATTGCATCCATTAGCTCCCCTGATAATCCTGGTTTATGGTTTACATTAATTAACCCATAATTTAGACGAGGCTGTTATTTAGCCTTCCCTTCGCCCCTACCCTGCCAATAATGTTTTGCTTGTTGGAGGGGGACGCCTTCGTGTAGTGGCACTGAAATAACCATGGTGCTCGGCTGCCTCGTTATGTAAACGTACCACAATTCCTTACCTATTTCTGGAAAGGATGGTGGGCTGCAGGAAGAGGAAAACTTCAGCCTTCAGTCCACCGGGTTCACGTTCCAAAGAGCCAGGGGTTACTGCTACTACTACTACTACTACTACTGCTACTGCTACTGCTACTGCTGCTGCTGCTACTACTACGACTACGACTACGACTGTTGCTTTATTCACGCATCGAAGTTAAGGCTGGCTTGATTACGTGTTTGTTTACTTCTTTATTTGGCCGGGAAGTTAGTCTGTCTGTGTGTTGCGGGAGTGTTTTATGCGTCCCTCCACCCCTGCCACACCTCTGCTATTTTGCGCATCTATCCTAGCTACTAGAAAAAAAAAATCAGCTTGTTTACGTGTTTGTTTTCTGTTTATGTGTCCGGGAAAGAGCATAGTGCAGCACTGGGATGGAGAAGTGTTTTTGGTGTTGTCGTAGGGCATTGGTGATACTATGTCTCGTTTAGGTCAGCATTTTTTCAGCATTTTTCCCCCTGATCAAAGCACATATTTAGCTGGGATCTAATTCAAGGACAGTGTGTTAAATATCAAATGAACTGTGATATATTAATAAATACTTCACGATAGACGGGTCGCATTTCACTGGAGAGTGTGACTGTAAATTTACTCGCTGAAGTTGCCTCCCAGATCAGGCCAGGCATTTCTGTTTCATTGGGTTTGTTAAACGTACTGAAAAAATCGCGTTATAATGTGATAAATTGATATTGTGTCGTGCTAACTTGTAAGAGTCAATTGGATCAGTAGCCTATGTAGGTTCGTATTCCCAGCACAAATCATTCGCAGTAAGGTGTATCAGTAGTTAGTTTCATTAGTAGTAGTTGTAGTAGTAGTAGTAGTAGTAGTGTTATTTGGGTCACAGAAAACGCAGCAACAGCGTAACACCATTATATACTGTATGCATTTTTGTAGTTTTTTTTTTTTTTAGTTCTTTTCATCCTATTCTATGAAGTTTGCATAAAATTTTTTTCCTCAAACATATAGTCATACAGTAGGCTTCTCTCTCTCTCTCTCTATAAAAAAAAAAAAAAAAAAAAAAAAAAAAAGCATGGAAGAGAAAAATAGGTCTTCCTGTTTACCTTCCTTTGTACTCCTTTGTATTCCTTGGTATTTAAATGGCAGCCGTGTAATTAAAACAGATGTTGGTCTTGCATAAAGGGGTGTAACGAGGCTGCATTTAGTTCCCTCCCATTTGCTGGCTTTGTACGAGAAACTTGCTCGCCCTTGACTTACATAACAGGTCTTGTGTGTGTGTGTGTGTGTGTGTGTGTGTGTGTGTGTGTGTGTGTGTAAGGTAGAGGGGTTAGGGTAGACTGAAGTAAACTAACCCTCTCATGGTCAGGAAAACTCTATTATTATTTTCTCCTGCTAACTTCTGATCACTAAATTGAGCTGAAGGTGAGTCATTGAAGTCTTGGGTCCCTATTCTCCGTAGCGCCTCTTCCGTAGCGATTTATTTTTGGATAGGGCTAGTTAGTATCAATATCTATGTTATTTATCCTGAAAATTGTGGTATTGGAATACTGTAAATGACAGAGAAGGATAGTAAGGAACATGAAATTAAGTCGCTTAGGAGGAGGTGTTAGGGAGCTTCCTTAACTGACGAGAATACGGTCTTGGAGTGTTATGTTGTTACCATTAACCCTCCCATGGTCGGGACAACTCTCCTGTTCTATTCCTGCTTATGTCATATGACTGGATTCCGCCCAGAGTGCGTTATAAGAGCCTGAGAGTGTCGGTAGGGTGAGGTGTGTTGGGATAGGGTAGGGTGGGGTAGGGTAGTGTTGGATAGGGTAGGATAAGGTTGTGTAGGGCAGGATAGGGTAGGGTACGGTAGAGTAGGGTAAGGTTGGGTAGGGTTGGGTAGGGTAAGGTAGGGTAGGGTAGGGTAAGGTAGGGTAGGATTATGTTGGGTAGGGTAATAGGCCAAAAAAACATGCGATGAGGTCAAGGATAGTGTGAGTTATGCAGTAAAAATGAAATATATAAAACCCAGAAATATGTTGTGGAATTCAAGTATGCATAGGGTGAAGTATTCGTTAAATCAAGTGTGCCAGAGCCGAAGTATGCAGTGGAAATGAGTATGAAAAAGACGAGTGATATGGCAAAGTCAGACATGTAAAACCCTGCAGTATGTGTGAAGAATCAAGTATGCAAAGGGTGAGTTATACAGTAAAGCCAAACATGCAAAAAAGCCAGATGTTTGTAGCTAGTAGTTTTAAGTATGCAAAGGATGAATTATGCGGTAAAAGTTGAATACAGGAAAAAAACAAAATTATGCGTCGATATGAAACATGCAAAGGGTGAGTTCTGCGTTAAAAAACATACAAAAGCCGAAGTATGCGATGGTATCAGGTATGCAAATCCAGCCTCGTAACTTGTGACTGATGATGCGTGACGGAAGGAATCCCTCCATGGAGAATCATACATCAAATCATACACCAAGGCCCCAGTAACAACACCGCCGCGACGCCCTTACGGTTTACTGACACGCGAAGGCTACCCAGGGGGGGATTTAATACAAGGTTAGGGTAGGGGAGGAAGGGGGATGTGGAGAGGAGAGGAGGGAATGGGGAGTGTGGGGACTGGGAGTGGATGGGTGTGTGTGGGTGTGGGTGTGCGATGAAACCCCCCTTGTGTGTGTATATATGAGAGAGAGAGAGAGAGAGAGAGGGAGGGAGAGCGAGAGAATTAAGGAAGTTAGGGAGGGGAGAGGAGTGTAGAGGAGAAAGGAATGTTGGGCCATGGAGGTGAGGGTCAAAGGAACAAAGGTAGAGGGAAGAGGAGAGACAGGGAATATGGGAAGAGAGAGAATGGAGTGGAATGTGGAGAGGAGGATGAAGGTGAGGGGGATGTGTATAGGAAGGGAGAGGAAGATTGGGAGGGAGAATTCAAAGGTATGAATATGTAGGAGGAGAATTGTGTAAGGGAGAGGGAATGTAGGGCGCAAGAGGGGAGGATGAGGGTGGGGAGGGAGGCAAGAAGGAAGATAGGATAGTGTAAGGGGAGTAGACGGGTATGTAGAAAGGGAGGGGCCTGTAGGGCGCGGGAGGAAGATAAGGAAAAGAAGGACGAAAAGATGAACGCAAAATGGAAGCAAGGAAAAATGTTCCAGTTGAATGACTGATAAAACTTTTCCTCGTTGTCATCATCATCCTGACCTTTTTTGCTTTCCAATTAAGGATGGAATGAAGTTAAATTTACATACAAGAGATCAAGGAACGAGGATGTATGAAAGTGGTAAATAAATCACTGACATGCCCAGTGAAATGGTCCACACAATCATTCACACACCAATCAAGCCCCTGGAATCCTACCCGTACTTCACAAGCCTAACCATCTGCACGTATTTTCATTGTGCATTTTCATCATCACACACAAAGGCGTCGACGCACAGTATAAGGAATTCATTATAATTTCAATGACGAGCGTACACGAACACAAAGACATAGGAGCGAATTCTAAGGACGGGGGGTTGAAAGAAAAAAATGTACCCTGAGTGTGTAAAAGATGAACATATAGAAAGTCACAGAACATAATGTCAAAAAAGGACGCTAGTGATTAATAGAAAATCCGTGTTGTTGGAGCGGGGATGCAATGATGGAAGGGAAGAAATAGAAAACAGAAAACTGAGGAAGGGATTGAAGTTGCTTATAAAGAGGGGTAGATTATCTGAAGTAGGGACCTCAACACTTGTACCAAAGAACATAAGGAAGGCCATATCTTTCCCCTCCAGTTCGAGAAATCATTATTTGAAAAAAGTCTGAAAATATCAAAGGAAAAAATGCATCTTACTGAAAAGGTTAAAGAATGAAAAAATTACGGGAGTATATATAAATGAGATATATTTTATGCAGAAGAATACCAAGAGTCCAGTTAATGACTATCGACAATACGAAGGTCAGTAAGTCAGATTATCAGTTGTGCTGGGTCCTAATCTTCGTCTAGAATAAGGCTGGCAACGTTAATGTTATGTCCAGGTCCCTAATTTTACTTAATTGTGAACGTTATATGAGGAAAGGCTTCACTGTTAATTTATCTAAGTGTTCAGTAAATAGATCAGTATAGTTATCGCGTAGCACAAATTTACAGCTAGAGAGAGGGGGGAGGGGGGGGGGAGATTGGCACCCCTCTTTATTTTTAACGTCTCTCAGATATCATAATTCTCACTTCATTTATTCTACCTTCAGAAGATTTTATTCAGCTTACGAGAGACTTTTCGAGCAGGGGGGGGAGGGGGCGAGATTGGCTGTAGCTTTCATCTGCCACTTTCACCATAGACTTGTGCTAGAGAAAGACGCCTTCACCTGGTGGCACTGATATGGCTTCGCCGCCTGGCCAGACAAGCGTCCCTCAGTTCCCTCCTTGTCCCCCATCACGATGTGGACTGCAGGAGAAGGGTAACCAGCCTGCAGTCCACTGGGTTCACATTCAGATGAGCCTGGAATTGCAGCTCCTCCCCCTCCTTCTCCTCCTCCTCATCCTCATCCTCATCCTCATCCTCATCCTCATCCTCCTTGTCCTCTTGTTGTTGACTTAATGTTACTTTCATTTTTAGGTAGATAGTTTAGAATAAGAGTTTCTTTCCCTCTTTTTTATGATTTTTCCTTGACAGCATTCCCATGCCGTATGGTGTTCCTTCTCACTTTTTCCTGCCGGAGATGAAGCATAAGAACCTGAGAGTGTCAGTACTATCACCATCAACCCTCTATAACCATATCAACTCGCACTATTTTATTTACTCAAAGACCACAAAACTATGTTTGGTTTGAACTGAGGCATGGGAGCCCGTGAGCTCTAACTGTGAAAGGCCACTGAATGGTAAATGCTGTCTCCTGTGCAATATTGACTGCCTTGCATAATACACTGATTGCTTACATATGACTCTCGTGCGAAAGATTAGAAATTTATTGTTTGTGTTCAGGCTTAGAATGTCAGGCTTTATATTTATTTTTATTAAATCTGTTCGTTTTGTTTATTTGCTTATTTATTTATTTATACATATTCGCTTTACTTTGTTTACCTAAGGTCTTTTAATATATTTTTGCATCGATTTCATGAATAGGTAATTTACTCGTATGTGTGGAGAGCCAACAATTTATTTTACTGTCTTCGACCATGGATAATATTAACATCATCACATTTATACCTCCATCCCAACATATTTACCTGGAATAACCGTAAATACACCTGTCTCAAATACCTGGTGGTAGTTATTAGGGAACGAAGTTATTATCTGTAACACCTATGCTTAGTTATTATATCTCTTGCATCTGACACTTAGGAAAACACAGGAAATGGCAAAGTAACATACCGTGTATTTGAAGAGTAAGTTTTTTTTTTTTTTTTATCATATTCGTAAGATAAAATATACTTGAAATCTTACAGCCATATAATTCGCTAGATTAGATATTCACTATTAATGCCGGTCAGACTGTTAGACTGTAGTGTTACTCGTGCATCCCCTTTTTATTCACAAAGTCTCATGCAGTAGCTTATACCTCTGTGCCAGGAACTTTTGAGCTCAGCTGTCTGCCTGTACTTGTATATCTATTTGTCTTTCTAATATATCTAGCAGTCTATCTGTCTGTGTATCTGTTTATCTATCTATCTATCTTTCTATCTGTCTGTCTATAACTCGGCTGTACATATACAACAATTAGCAGTGAGGGAGAAAGGTCAGTCTTGCCTTATAACTCATCGTGTGTTTCAATCTTGATGTCTGGGATTAAGGGTTTGCCTTCGCCTTCACGATCTCAGACTTAATAATATTTCTCTGCGTCACGGAAACTTTAGTCAGCTAAGAGTGAGTCATAGGAGCCCCTTCTTACCTTCCTCCACAGTCTTCTTCTTCCTCCCTTCCTCCCCTTCTACCTCCCCCTTCCCTCAGCCTCGCTTCTATCCTCTCTCCCCCCTTCTCCCCTCACTCTTCCCCCTCTCCCCCTCCTCCCCCTATCTCCCTTGTCTCCCCTTTCCCCACCTCCCACATCCCACTCAACTATAAAAATCCTGAATAAGTTTTAGTGACATCATTACAAATTTGGCCATCCAAAACTATTTCCATTACAAACTTCTGGTGTTGCTGGATTGACGTGATTAATTTTTCAGCTAATTATCATAAAAGTTTGGCTCGTCTGATGTTGGCTAGGCTGTCAGAAGTCAGATTTTTTTTGTTATTCTCTAATACGAGTATGTGTGTGTGCTTTGGAAGTTGTGTTGTTACGAGGATTAGTCTGTGATCCACTCTTCTTCTTTCTTTTATTCGTTTCTCTTCTCTTTTCTTCCTCTCCTCTCTTCTCTTCTCTTCTCTTCTCTTCTGTCTTCCCTTTATTTTCCTTCCATTTCTCCCCTTTCTTACTCGCAGTTTCATTCCCACGCTGACTTTGACTCCCAACCCATCTCCACTCCTGCTACTACTGCTGCGCACAGTCTCCCTCTGCCCTTCCTTCCGTTTCTTTTTCCCTCTTCTTCTCTATCGTCCTCTCCTTTTCCGTGTCCATGTCTCTCTCCCTCTGCTCTCCCCCTCCCCATCTCACCCTTGTCAGTCCCCAGTATGAGGTACAGGAGGTGTGGCAGGAGCGAGTTTGGTGGGGGCAGCCACTGATACACCCGTCCCTCCTAAAAGTGCTCCTCTAATGGCAAACCCCGGCACAAAAGCTTCCACCATCACCCCCCCCCACCGTTGTGTTATGCAGATCAAGACCATTCCGACCCGCTCCCCCCACAATTCCACCCCCCCCTGCCCTCCCCTTGCCCCCGTGCGTACCCCCTGCCCTCCCACCCTGACGTCCGTGTGCCCATAAACCCGCCCCCACCCCTTCCCCTGCCCATTCGCGGAATTTACAGCGCCGTTTTGTGACTGTTTTTTAGGGTTGGAATTAAAGTAATCAGTCTCCCCTCTGGCGTAGGACTCCCAACTCCCCTCAACTCCCCTCCCCCCCCTCTTCTTTCACCCCTCCTTTCCCCTCCTTTCCTTCATCCCCCTTCCCCAGGCACCCCTGTTCCTCTCACCAACCCTCTTTTTTTTTTTCAAATCATCCCTCTCCGTAATCCCTCCCCTACACTCGCCCACTCCTTTCTATTCTTAACTTTCCCTCTAAACCACACACACCTTGACTCCTCTTCCCCTCTTCCTCTTTTCTCCCTTCTCCCCATACTCCTGTCACTCCCCTCTCCCTCCTCCTAATTAATATAGTCGTCTGTTAATAGCAGTAATTAATAAATAAATAAATAAAATAAGAAAGTAAATAAATGAAATATAGTAGACCATCATAGTCACTGTGTAGAGATTTTTTTTTTTTTACTGGACTTTATTTCTAAGGTACTTTTACACTGGAAAAAAAAATAATGTGACTGTAGGATCCAAGAAGTAATATCCCTGTTCCATTTAATTCTTTTATTCTCAGGGAAACCACAAGAAGAATATTGTCTTATTCTTCGGGGTAGAAATATAAATATCATCCTAATCTTTGGTCCCCAACATAAACGGAGGAGGAATACTCATCACATTCCCTCTGCATATTTACGGGAATATCGGCGCAATATTTTAGCTATTGTGTATGTGGAGAGGAGTATTGTAGCGTAATTTTACCGTGAGTAGAAAGAGTATTAGCTGTTGTGTATGTAGAGGAGTATTAGCTGTTGTGTATGTAGAGAGGAATATTGTAGCGCAATTTTATCGTGAGTAGAAAGAGTATTATTGTCCGATCGTTAAATCCACTGCATTAAAAAAAAAAATAGGAACTTCATCATACCAATTTTTCCTGAGTAGAAAGACTGATGCATCGTTTTTTTCACCACGAAAAGAGAGAGAGAGAGAGAGAGAGAGAGAGAGAGAGAGAGATTAACAGTATATCATTTCCTGTCTCGGTAAAAACAGTATCATTTCTCCCCTCAGAAAAAAAAAATAAATAAATAAATAAAAGATATAACACTAACGTAACATATGTCCTTCAGGTAAGAAAACAAAATGACAGTATCGTATGTCCAGCAAAAAAGGAAATAATTACTTACGCATTATTTATCCTCTCAGTAAAAATAAAAATAAAAAGGTATCATCTCTCCTCTCGGGAAAAGAAAGGTTACATTATCTTCCTATCCCTCGTCCTCTCGCTTAGTTCTCCTCTCGGCTTCGTTACCCAGGCTGGATGGTAAGGATAAAACACTCCCAACCTGCTTACCTGCTTTCTGCTCCTGCTGGTGTGTGTGTGTGTGTGTGTGTGTGTGTGTGTGTGTGTGTGTGTGTGTGTGTGTGTGTGTGTGTGTGTGTGTGTGTGTGTGTGTGTGTGTGTGTGTGTGTGTGTTTCACGGTAAGAGCTAGACGGGAAAAAGGTGTTATGACTCTCGCAGCTCGGCGGCTGTTGTTCTCGTTGACGTCAAAGGGAATGTGGAGTCAAACTGCTGGAAACTCTTGGGGTCCATATTACTGTGTGTGAGGGGAATGGAAGGGAGAGGGTAGTAGGTGTGTGTGTGTGTGTGTGTGTGTGTGTGTGTGTGTGTGTGTGTGTGTGTGTGTGTGTGTGCGCGCGCGCGCGCACGAGAAAAGGTTAAAAAAAATCACAAACTCCTTCAACTCGAGGACATTCTTCTTTATTTAATCTGGCTCCCAACTCAAGATTTAACACAGGTACAATTGAGTCGAAGATTCTTATACAGAAAGGGTTAATGGAGGCAGAATCTAACCCCTCCAGGTAGAAAAATCATCAGGTGAATAAAAGCGTCTGGTGGTAACACAGAAAATGTGTTATCGTGGAGGTGAGAAGGCTAAGCAGAAGCAGGAGGAGGAGAAGAGGGAACAGGAGGAGGAGGAAGAGTAATAAGAATAAGAAAAAGAATTGGAGGTGGAGGGGGAGAAGGAGGACGAGGAAGCGTATGAGAAGGAAGAAGAGGAGGAGGAATAAAGCTTAGATATTCCCAGAGAGACACAGCGATGAGACACAGACGCCCGAGGGGGGACGACTTAGAGCACCGTAAGATGAGAGGCAGAGACGATCAAGGGAAGCGATTCTGTGCGCGAAATGGGAAGCAGCTCAGGCTTAGTGGGATGTTGAAAGAGGCAGTGCGTCTTGTGGCTTGTGGTGGTAATGGTAGGTGAGTCTCCCCTCATTCTTTCTTCTCTTTTCCCGTTTTCTTTTTCGGTTTCTTTTGTCCTCTCTCTCTCTCTCTCTCTCTCTCTCTCTCTCTCTCTCTCTCACACACACACACACACACACACACACACACACACACACACACACACACACACACACACACACACACACACACACACATCCCCTGTCCGTCACTCGTCCGCATGGTTGTAATTGAGGGTGATGCGCAGCTTGACAGATCCCAAAGGTTAGTTGAGCCTTAATGAGAGTCTGTGGATGCTGGTAGTGGTGTAGGGGACGTCAGGTGGGGATAGTAGGATGTTTGTAGTGGTCTAGGGGTATGTTTGTTGAATGCACTCCCCTTCAGGATAAAAGTATGCTTGGTGTATGGGTAATGTTTGCTGGATGCTCTACCCACCAGATGAGTATATGAAGAGCATACCTCGTCACATAAAAGGAGTATATTCTGAGTATAACACGAGTATACAAACGTCAACCTCTGCCCATCACCCGTCCAAGTTGGATGGAAAAAAACTAAAGTACACCTCGACACATCGTAAAGGTCGGGAGGATAAGAGGACGCGACTCAGTTGGCTCCAAAATACCATCTCTCCGCCTTGAATGCTGAGTTTGAACGGTTGATTGACACCAGCGTTAATGCCAGTCACGAAACAGTGCTGTGACGAGGATATGGAGCCGTGGTATTGTCTTTTTCTGCCTCTAAGCTTCGTGAAATAAGCTGCGATAGGACGAACTCTGGGCCAGGATAGAGAAAAAACTGATTAGCCTAATTGAATTGACTACACCAGAATTGTGTCTGGGGTTGGAGGATGGAATCCGTGTTTTGATATTTCTTTGTCCAGACGATTTTATTCATCTTAACCTTAGAAATTAAGGGAGAACTTTCAGTCTTGAGGGATAAAATCTTACCTTCATTTCATTTGAGCTGATTACCGTACATTCTTATTTCCTTCTCTGGTGAGAGGACGTATTTTGCTTTTTTCACATTTTCTTTTAATTTAGGGGAGATTTTTTGAATTTTGAGGGGTTAGATCTGGCTTTCATTAACCCCTTCACTGCCAGGGCTGCCTAGTAACCCCTTCAGTCCGTCGACGTATCTGATCTTAATCCAGTTTGAGCCAGATTATATTATTCAGCATTATAATGTCCCTTTTTAATTAAAAGGGTTAATGAAAGTTATGCATTTAATCCATCTGGCTTAGAAATTAATCCTGTTGTGAATTACGTGAAAATAACATGAAGGAAAGTACGTCATCTGAAGGGGTTATGATGTTGACTTAATAATCCGGCAGTAGCATGATTACTTGGTTTTTAAGAGTCGTCATTCTGCTTAGGATTATTTATCGTATATTTCTTCATACTTTATAAGGAACTACGAGGAATACAGATTTTAAAGGTGAAATAATACAACATAGAACTGGATGTATACTAAAATGAGTGTGGCTGTAAAGAAAGAACGAAACATTGTGGCATAGAACTGGGTGCGTACTACAACGAAAGTAACTGTAAAAAAAAGTAAATCAGTGTGACAAAGAACAGGACATATACCAGGGCAAATATGGATTTAAAAAAAAAGAAAAAAAAAAAGAAAGAAAGAAACATTGTGACAGAGAACTAGAATTTTGTCAAAGGTCAGGTGCGTTGAGTGAGTGTTCAGCAAAATGCCACTTGGTTCTAAATTGACAGGGCGCCAATTTGCCCCTGTACATTTACCTGTCTCTGAAACCACACCTGGCGTCGTAGAGTCTCCCTTGCATTTTACACGAGATGTTGTTTACACGTTGGAGCCACTCAAGGGAGACGTCTCGTTATATAATGTGAGAGATTTTCGTAACATTTCTTCCTTAGCTATTTATTTTCCATATCACATCGTATCATCTTTCCCCGGGGATTTATTTTGCATGTTACGCCTTAGCATCTCTCCCGAGAGATTTATTCTGCATGTTACACCTTAGCATCTTTCCCCAGCGATTTCTTTCACATATTACACCTTAGCATCTTTCGCCTGCGATTTCTTTCATATATTTGACCTTAGCATCATTCTCCAGCGATTTATTTCACGTGTTACACCTTGACCTTTTCGTGGACAGTATCAACGCAAATTTGTATCGATACTGAAAAGGAGGTAAATATCAAGCGAATGTTAACCCCTTCTATCTGGTGACGTGTTTTATTATTTTTATTGATTTATTCCTCCTGCCTCCTGACGATTTTTTGTTTTTGTTTTTGGTGAAGGGGTAAGTGAAGGCTGTATCTACCCTCCCAGTCCAGAAAAATCCTATCAGACTTAAGAAATTTGTCTGAAAATTGTAAGAATAAAATGAAAAAGACCACCTAATTGAAAAGCTTAGGTGAAAATAATTAGCAGAAAATAAATCGCTAAGAAGGAGGAACTACGGAGTCTCCCTGGCCAACGAGACTGTGGTTTTAGGGATGATAGTATTTTTTTCTTATGTGGCTCCGAAGCACCTCTCCCTTAGCGATTTATTTTGTATACTGCACGTAGATATTCCCCTGTCTATATTTTATGCCATTTTATTACCATCGGAGGTTGCATAAGGAACGTACAAAATAATAATAATAATAATAATAATCAGCCGTATATTCCTATGAACCAAAAAAAGCTCTCTTCACTTAGGGTAAGGAGGCTCCCTAACATCTCTTCTTTAGCAATTTATTTTTGGTTATGGCAGGTTTATATTACCCCTTTGTACGTTACTTATGCAGAGTATGGCAGTATTGGAAGGATGTATAGAACAGAGAATAGGACAGTAAGGTGCAATAATCAGACTAAATCGCTTAGGAAAATGTGTTAGGGAGCTTTCTTAACCCACGAGAATACAGGCTTAAGTTTGACCCCGCTCAGCACAAATCAATTAATGTGGACCTTCAGATAAAAGTTAAATCTTAGTTAACAAATAAATAAATAAATAATGCCTTCAGATAACTACCAGCCACGTCAATTACATGTAGTTATTTTCCTCCTCTAACTATCCCCACCCCACCCCCACTCCCCACCTCAAAATAGAAAGAGTAATTTGAGGTCGACATTGTTAGTAATTTTGATCATCGCCGTGAAAAGCTAATCATGCTTTCAGACAGCTATCATCATCTTCACGAATTATTGTGTGTAGTGATTTACAGGATGAGATGGAGGGAGGGGAGAGAGGGGGAGACCGAGGATGAGATGGAGGGATAAAGTAGCGAGGTATATGAGAGAGGGGGGTGTAAGTTGGGGGGGAGGGAAGCGAAATGGAAAGGGGACAGGGCGACATGGAGGCGATTTGTATGTGGCCACTCCTTACGGGATTAAGACGTCTGGCTATGGATAGATAGTTAGACAGATAGACAAATAGATAGATAGATAGATAGACAGTTATGTACCCCCCGCCTGGGAGAAGACAGAACAATATCAGTTTGACATCTTAATTATCGGTTCGCATTCACCAGACGGAACTGAGCCTAAGCTGTGGGACAGGAATGAGTCTCCTTGGTTCCTATTCAAATCGTCTGCAATCTAAGCACACTGAGCTGAAAGAGACTATGGATCTTTGTCAGAAAAGAAAAGGGGGGGGGGAGAAAAAGGGACATCCTATCGACAGCACTTCTTCATGACTAGCAACATTATATTGTGTTAATCATTACAGATCACCACTGGAGTTGGAAGGATGGCAATTTTGGGCCAAGATAACGTGAAAAGAGTGTTGATGAATTGAACGAACAAGACCTAAAGTAAAAATGCAATAAAAATAGATAAATAAAAAAAGGATAGTTGTAAAAGAAGTTGTCTCCAGAGCTGAAGTGAAGAGAGTATAATTAGGAAAAAAATAAAAAAAAATTATTATAGCAATCTGATTGTCTCCGCGAATCCCTCCCCCCCCGGCAATAATCGCTGGGAGATGAGCCGCATAAAATTTCCGGGCGATGATGACGAACGACCAATTTCCACTTCGCGGGGGGTCGTGACGGATGGGTCGTGCGGTCGGGGGCTGAGGTGAATTTCCTGAGGTCACACACTTCGCCCGGTGGTCAGAAAGCAGCGGTCGGAGTGACGGCCTCGCGTGGATTCGATTCCCTAAGAGGAGACTGGAAATTTCTCGATCCTCTAAGTGCCTGTGTAGTCGATTTGTTTACATCAAGTGGAGATCCTAACCTCCCTTCTCAGCTAAGATGTCCTAGCGGCCACGTGAAGGCGTCCCTCCCCTGCATCACCCAGCCATGTAAATACCAGCAAGAGCACGTGATAGTATAGTGCTAACCCCTTCAATCCAGTGATACCCTTTTTTCACTTTAATCTTGCTAATTACATACTATTTTATTCATCTGTGGAGAGATTTTTCGACTTGGAGGGGTTGCGTATTGCCTTCACCAGCACTGCAAGACGATTATCCTGACTTTAGAAAAATCGTCTGGAGGTAGCAAGAAGTAAAAAAAAAATCAACTGAAAGAATTAAACAGCTCACTACTGTAGGTCTCCCTGAAGCTGAGTGAAAGCGTCTGCCTGTCACTGAGAATAATAATATTAATAATAATAATAATAATGATAATAATAATAATAATAAATCATACTGAAGGAGTTAATGGAGACTAACAGAAAAAATTAATGTTATGTGCTGGTATTCGTCTCGTTCCCCCCCCCCCTCATAAGGGATTACATAGGTTATTTTGGGACTGACTGTGTGTGTGTGTGTGTGTGTGTGTGTGTGTGTGTGTGTGTGTGTGTGTGTGTGTGTGTGTGTGCTGAGAAGGCTTTGATGATAAGAGGATGGAGACGTGAGTGAATGATACATTTCTCTCTCTCTCTCTCTTTCTCTCTCTCTCTCTCTCTCTCTCTCTCTCCTCTCCTCTTTTCTCTTCTCTTCTCTTCCACATAAGGCCAGAATGCATATAGTCTTCCACGTGCCCAGTTATCGAAATAGAATAGAGAGAAAGGTGGGAAAGCTATGGTTAAGAAAATGCAAACACCTTTATCTCGGTCACCTGCGTTGTCAAGTCGGTCTTACGTTACTCAGAAGCTACTAAGATTCACTTCCTCATCATTTAATTCCTCCTTTGGCCACCCTTTCGACTTTGCAGCAAGTCCCTTAACACTTCGCTCCTTACCTCATCAGTGGCGCGCCCTTAAGAAAATTATTGAGAGAAAATAGACCAATTATACCTTGAGGTGGAGCTAAGGGAGGGGAGACTTAGGGGAGATATACGGAAGATGGTCCAAGTCGGGCCAAAGCTGCTGTACACTTTTCACAAGTAGTAACCGAACGCCGTAAGCACCAGGGATTTTGAATAACACAACCGGATAAGAAACTGGCTGTCCTCCTGTGTATCCGTATCAGTAATGGTTAATTCACTATAAACCTTGACTTCAAAGAGCGTCTCGCCACAATTCGACACTCTATACTAATTTTATTCTAACTTGGCCTAAAATTTCCATCTCTCCATATTGAGTGCTGAGTTCTAGCAAAAGACTAACGCCTGAAGATGCTAGTCACGAATAAGTGTTATGAAAGTCATGCAGAGCGCTAGGATTACATTTTTCTGCCAGTGAGATGCGTTAAACCAGCTGCAAGATGGTGAAAAAAGTATAACCATTCCGAGATGACAAACTCCATTCTACTTTTGTTTTTCTTTATCCATCCTACCCAGGTGTTCGGGTACGTTTGGGCGGGTGTTTACCTTCACAATAAAGGCTTCAGTATGTGGTTATTATTTACGCCATTCAGACAACTCACGGTACCGTCAAATCAGGACCAATTCTGAAAAAGGTAAAAACAAAATATGTGAGCAGCTGAAAATGTGTGTGCGAAGAATATTATGTGAGACAGAGAGAGAGAGAGGAAAAAAAAAGGCAACACAACCTGTCTATCTATCTATTGCCAGACGCCTCAATCCCGTAAGGGGTGGCCACAAACAAGTCTTCTCCATGTCACCCTGTCCAACGCCATCTCACAACCTAACAGTAATAAAAGAAAGCCTACTGATAAAATGTGTAAGAAACTACGAAAAAGATGTGGGTAGATGGGTGCTGATTCCCGGAAATGGATGAGACAGGACTTGGCAATTCTACTTAAAAGAAAAGTAGTATAAGTTAAACTACCAAAAACTATGTTAAACGATGCGAACAACGTCATTAAAACACGGAAATAGGCAAGACGGGATTACGCAACCCCAGAGAGACGGAAAGTGAGAAAGAAAATGCCAGAAACTGTGATAAAGACCCGTATTCCCGTCGGGATAAGGAAACTCCCTAACACCTTTTCCTTAGCTACTTATTTTTGGATATGTGTGGTTAATATAACGTTATTTATGCGGATTTTGACGATATTGGAATGATTTATGAAACACGAATGAGGACAGTGAAGTGCAATAAGCGAAGTAAGTCGCTTAGGAAGAGGTATTAGGGAGCTTTCTTAACCAACGAATATATTGGTCAAAATGTGTAAGGAGAGAATATGAGGTCCCATGAAAGACAGAGTTACCCTAAAGAATGTTTCTGAAAATTTATTATGATAGAAAATGCGAAATATAACGAGAAATGTGTGATTAAGGTTTTGAGATTCGAAAACAAACGAGGCAGAATTTCCTTATTCAGATGTAAAAATATTGAAAAAATGGAAAAAAAAAAAATGAGCGAGGCAGATAAGTGTAAGGAAAAAAGTGAGAAAGAATAAATGTGCGAACTGGCAAAGAAATGTGATGAAAAAGCGTGAGGAACAATAAATATGAGAAGAAAGGTTTTGGAGCCCAGCGGGTATCCTACTCAAAAAGTTTGTGAGAAAAACAATGTGAAAATAAAGAAAAAAGACATGAGGAGAACGTTTGTGAAACTGGGAAAAGAGTGAGTGAGGTGAATGTTCTGGCGACACGTGTAGGTCATTAGGGCATCGAGTATTACCCAGAATAACATCAACAGACACAAACGCTTTTGTCGAGGACACAGGGAACAGACGAAAGTTTATATGATTTTGAGGATTTTGTTGAACAGCCATGAGAAAAAGGACACTTCTCTGACTGCTATGGCAATTGAAGGTGTTGTATGAATTATTTTTATGTGACAATCATTTGGAACACACAGCAGAAGCGTATGAGAAGGAAGGGTCCTCTTTTTGTTTGGGGAGGAATGAAGAATATGGAAGACAGGACCTAGAGTTGGCACAGGATTTTTGGCGAACGTTTGCTCTTGGATATACAAGTCTGGTAATTAAGTTTGTAATGGTTGGGCAAAAATAGCACAGCATTCTTTCTCAGCTAAAACCAGACCATTGCCTCCAACTGAGAGTGGTTTGGGGAGCCTAAAAATATTAACTTTGGCGTCATTAACCTCTCATGGTCGGGACAACTCTAGCATTCTACTCTAGCTAAGGGTTAGACGTGTTTATTTAGCCAAGGGTGAGTCATAGGAGCCTGAGAGTGTTGTGAGCAGAAGGCGGGGGTGTATAGTGTTCATTGTATGGATATTGAACTAGGTTAATTACAGGTGAGACGCTTCGTTCTACAGTGAGAGTTGGTCTTGTGGGATGAAGCCAGGATTCCGGGGGCTTGAATAATGCGTGAATAAGTGTATGGCTCATTTCATTGGGCGTACTGTTGATGGCTTTCCTTTTGTGATTTCCCTAGTTTTCTGGATCCAACCTTAATCCATCCTGAAATGAGAAAAAAAAAAAAAGTCATGATGATGATGATGATGATGATGATGATAACGATGATGAATTTATGAGGATCCTAATGATGATAATGATTATGTTGATGATTGTGACGACGATGATGATGATGACGATGATGATAGAACCTTTAATCAGTCCAATGGATTTAAAATTCACCTCTGATATTTGTTAAAATAAATAAGTACGCGTCCAGTATTACCGCTTTTTAATGATTTAGACATAAGTATTTTCCCCGACAGTAAAATATATTGATGTAAGAGGGAATTGCTGCGTCGTTCCAGTTCCAGTTAAATGAAGAGGAATTTATGCTGGAGTGATCAGGAACCTTTTTTAAGTATTATTCCAGGGAGGAGCTTAATAATCCTCGGAGAAAATTGCCCCTGAAATATTCCAATACATTTTTTTTTCATATATTGGTTTCCTCGCATCATTTTTGTTTTTATAGGCGAAACACTGATGTTGCTTTTTTAGACCTGGAAATGAAAGAAGGATTGTAAATGGTTGGAGTGATTGGAAGAGGATTTACTGTCAATTTACGGACTAAGTGTGGCAGTGATTTTTTTGCTAATGAGCACCTGGGAATATTTTACGAACCTGTGTGAGTAGGTAGGAGTCTGATGAAGGTTAAGGGGTCAAAGAACTGATGGATTTTATTCCATTCAATAAGATGTGTTTTTTGGTACCTTCACACACACGCACGTTTCCTTCAACATTCCTACTTTTTCAACATTTCCAGCTCCACATTCTTTCCCCTGCTAACCGTACCTATCGTCCCCCATTCCATCTCTTATTCCACACACCCCCATTCCCTCATCCACACCAACACACACCCTCATTCTTCCTTGTACCTTCACCCTACTTACAGGATAATTATGTTGGAATGCCTTAGCACCTTGCCCATCACCCATAGACTCACTCACCCCTACACTTCCTTCACCCCCACACCCCACTGACCCCCACACCCTCCATCCCCAGACTCCCATCCACACATTCCCTCCACTGCATGTACCCCACTTTCCTTCTCATCATCATCTTTCTCATAGAATAATTATGCTGGAATACCTCAACTCCTCTCCAATCACCAGCACACGAGCTTTTCACCCTCACTCCCCACCCTCACCCTCACCCCCAGCCCCACCTTCACCCTGTTTAGAGGATAATAATGATGCTTCAACTCCTCACCTATCAGACCACTGACCTCATTAACCCCCTCCAGCCCAGGGACGTCATATTTATTACATTTTTCCTGTTACTTGACGATTTTCCTCTGATTAGAAAGTGAAGGGGTTTGTGAAGGTTGTATCGAACCTCTCCAGTTCGAAAATCCTCTCCATAGCCTAATACATTCATCAGGAGAAAGCATGAATAAAATATGACACATGATCGTGCTTTGGAGAATTGTGAAAGTTCATTTATGAGGCAAGTCTTTATAGCATGCGACATGATGCAATAAATAAAAGATAGGACGTGATGCAGTAAATGAAATGTGATGCAATATGTAAATAAAT
>NC_137008.1:62104674-62187174 GCF_032717465.1 Coenobita brevimanus
AGGAAGACATAAACGAAGGAGAAACGGCCATTATTGTAAGCAAACCACACATAACTCTGTTTCCCTCACCGTGCCTGCCTTTGATATTATCCCAGATATTATTAAAACTGAGAATACGAGGGAGTATTTTAAGACTGTGAGCGTGGTGTCGATCGATGTGTGTGTGTGTGTGTGTGTGTGTGTTGGGAGAAAGATGTATGTGATGGAAGATAGATCAATTTGTATTCTCTGCGTCATTGCTGGGTGCATTATGTAACGTGGTATGCAGGCTAAAACCCGTAATATTCAATAAATGCCGCTTGGAAAATTAAGGACTGCATACTTCCTTATGGTCTGAAGTTTAGTGATAAGTCTGTATATCTATTTAACCCCCTTGATGCTGGTGACCCTTTAGTGTGTAGTTGTTGATTCCAGGCGACTTAATTAAGCTTAGGAGAGGCCTCGTACTGAAGAGGTTCATGAAACTTTTCCTATTTCTTCCAATTAGAAAGGTCGTACTGAAGTGGTTTATGAAACTGTACCTATTTCTTCCCATTAGAATGGTCTTTCCTAAGCTGAAATTCATTGTCAGACATTAGCAAGAATTAACTTTAAAAAGACGCAATCGAACTGACTGGGTTATATAATGGACCTGGAAAAGAAAGCAGTACAAATGAAGGGCCATGATAACGATAAAAGAAAAAACTGTGGGAGAAAAAGCATAATTAAAACACTGAAAATGGCGTATTAAACAGAGAAAATAAATCTGACAATAGTTCTGCTTTAAAAAAGTAGAGTTGGGAGAAAAATTGTAAAAGTACAGACATGAGGGGAACTTATGATAAAAAGTAAAAAAAAAATAGCTTTAAACTTTCCAGGCATGGTGGTGTTAAGAAAGACGGAATAAAATAGAAACGAATCATGGAGAATTAAAAAAAAAAAGATCAGTAGGTTTGCTTGGCGTCTGGTGTTGGGGAAGAAATGAAAGTAAGAAGAAAGTGGATAAAAAAAAAAAGAGACAAAACAAAATCAACAGCTTTGCTTTAACCGTAAGAGAATTAAAAATAATAAAAATATTATTATTATTATATATATATATATATATATATATATATATATATATATATATAATGTAATGAAGTTTTCTTCGACCAATAACGTTGACTAGTGGTGCTGAGAAGACACAAGGTAAAAAACATTAAGATGAAAGAGAAGGAGAAAGTCGTGTAGAAGAATCATGGAAACTAGATTTGCTTTAAAAAGTGAAAGGAAAAAATACGGATGGCACGGGACCAAAAACATGAGGATAAAACGTGGAACAGAATAATAGAGGCGAGAGAAAAATAACAATGGAAAAGAAATGCCTCGGTCAACACTTTTCTCAGAATTGTAGAAAAATGAGAAGCAATAAATGAAATAAACGTTTTATCGATGCTGAAAAGATAAGGAAACAGCTAGGCAAGGAAATATTAAAAACAAATGAAAAAAAAAAAGGAAAGAATCATGAAAACTGCAGGAGAAAATAAAAGTGAAGGAAGAAAATCATGAAAAGCAGAAAAAAAAAAAACAAGAATCATGAAAAGAAGGGATATAAACCAAAAAAGAAACTCATGACAACTACAGATAAAATTAAATAAAAGGAAGAGAATCAGAGAAATAAAGAGAAAAATGGAAGCAGAACTGGGTCAACAACTTTGCTCTGCACCACCATCACTCTCAATCAAGCCTTCCACACGAGACTGATGCAGCCCACAATTCTTCCCTCCCCTCCTCCCCATCCCACACCTCTCCTCTCGTCGTATTATCTCCCCCTCCCTTCTCTTCCCACTTCCTTCTTCCCTCCCAATCATCTTCACCCCCCGTGCCCTCTGATCTTTCATCCTCACTTCCAACCGCCTCCTTCCCTGAATTCTCTTCTTCTCAACGCCTCCTCTCTTCTCCTGTCCCGCTGCCTCCCACCCTCTCTCATCTCATCTCTTTTCTTCATTTCCAATTATCTTCCTCCCCTCCCTTCCCTCCTCCCTCAGCTCCACTTCCTACCCCCTCCCTCCCCCAGTTGCATTTTCCTAGTGCTTCTCCATTTCCTCGTTATGTTTTTTTCCTCTTGACTTTCTTTCCCTCTTCCCACAGATTGTCTTTGCCCCCTTCTCTTCTCCTTTCCTCTCCCTCCCACTCCTCTCTCTCCTTCCCTCCTCCCCTCACCCTCCCCTCACTCTCCCTCACTTTCTTCCACATCCCCCACCCCTTTCCTCCCCTCACTCTCCCTCTCTTTCTTCCACGTCCCCCACCCCTCTCCTTATTGTTTATTCAGGGCATCCCCCTTTCCCCCCCTGGAGGTGTGACGGCACAATAACCGTAAATATAACACCCTAATTGAGCCAGGCGCAGGTGTCGTGAAGCAAGTGTGGTGGTGGAGATGCGGTGATGAAGGTGTGGTGAGGCAGGTGTAGTGAGGTAGGTATGGTGATGGGGGTGTGGTGAGGCAGGTATAGTGAGGTATGTATGGTGAGGCAGGTTTGGTGATGGAGGTAGGAGTGGTGAGGTAGGTGTGATGATGGAGGTGTGGTGAGGTGCGTGTGGTGTCTAGGGCTGACTTATTCTGTAGACGGTTTGGTTTTACTAGAAAGGACTGGATCATTCCCAAAAGATGAATAACTATACCCTATTTGATTGACCTGTGCACCTGAGATGTATATATAGGGTGAGTAGGGTGTGTTTGATTCGCGGCTGCTGATTGGCCGCCGATGATGTACAATAAGCAACAATAATCGTGTCGTGAAATTTGGTGAACACATAAGCTAACGGGCTAAGCGTCTGGTACATTCCGCCGTCTGTCATACGGACGGTTCATAATGTACATTTAATCTTCGGACAAAACCGCGACACGACTACTGTTGCTCACTATACATCTACAGCTCGTCTTATTTTAATACATGTATTTATATATTTGTAAATTGCCTGCAATATAAGCAGCCACTTTAAATATGGAATAACTTCCGAAGCTAAAGAGGTCAAAATTAGCTTTAAAAGGTTACAGTTATCAAAGAAAATTAAAATTGATTATAAAGTTTTATAAAACGATGAGTGAAGTTTGAAGTAAATTATCCACCTACGGTGTACACCCACGTCCGCATGTTGCACTACATCCACCCACGGTGTACACCCACGTCCGCATGTTGCGCTATAATAAATGCCTGCATTAACTTCAATGACATCATCGACAACCAATCAGCAGCCGCGAATCAAACACACCCTACTCGCCCCATACATCTCAGGTGCACAGGTCAGTCAAATAGGGTATCGTCATGGTTGCATGAAATACAGTGAGTTTTGGTTCTACGATAGAAATGAGTCTCCTTGGTTACTAGTCACACGAGTATCTGCCCACCAGTCTAATCACATGCACTTGGCCATCAGTTGAGCTGAAAGGGGCTGGGAATATTCAAGTCGGAAAAATGCACTTAATTTCACTAGCTACTCTCCATCTCTTTCGCGGTTTGCATGTCGTGTTCCATAGTCCATGTGTCCAGTTCTGTCCTGAATATCTGTTTCCACAGTCTTTGCCAAGTACCATGCCCCTTCTGCCATCACCACCTCTCTCTTCTTCTATTTATGCCTGTCTAGTTCTACCTTCTCTGTTTCAAGTTCCACCTTCTCTGTTTCTAGATCCACCCTCACTGTTTCTAGGTCCACTCACACTCTAGTTCCACCCCCTCTGTTTCTAGTTGTGCACATCCGTTTCACTTTTGCACTTTTTCCTTGCGTTGAAGTTGAACCCATTGTAACTGCGGGGCAGGAACTATCTACAGTCCACGTCTGGCCACAAGGGTCTGTCCAGAGCCATTTCTGAAGAGGCCCTTGTGGCGAAACGTCAAATAAACAGTTGCTGGGGTCAGTGCTGGGTGGGTGTGTTTTTTTTCCTTCTTTTTTTGTAGTTTTATTCCTCTCTCTCTCTCTCTCTCTCTCTCTCTCTCTCTCTCTCTCTCTCTCTCTCTCTCTCTCTCTCTCTCTCTCTCTACCTACATATATAAAACCACCATTATCTTTCTATATGTCTGTGTGTCTATATCAATCTCTCTAACTACCAGTCTGTTTGTTGGTTTATGATTTCCTTATAATTCTCCAGTGTGTTCGAGCCCATTCCACACTACCCACATCAGATCGCTCTTGCATATTTTTACGAGGCCATTTTGCTCCACTTATTTCCTCCTCCTCCAGAATTGCCCTCTCAGAATATTCCACTCTTTCTTCATCGTGCAGTTCAGTTAGTTTCTTTCCTTATGATATTTTCACGAGTATAATATCTGCACATCTTGTTTTTTGTTTTTATTGTATTACTTGTACGATCGTTTTATGCCTCTTTATGAATCCATTTTCGTGGAGTTTTCCTTTCTGCTTCTCCTGCTCCTGTCCCTCTTCTGGTCTTTATCGGTGTAGCTTTCCCCATCTTCCAGTCTTTATAATTCTTGCTTCTATCCTTTTTCGAATCTTTATCACGCTTACACCTATCCCTCTTCCGTTCTGTATAACTCCAGTCTCTGTCCCTCTTCCACTCTCTGTCACTTGCTTCTGTGCTTCTTCCACTCTTATCACTCTTACCTGTATCCCTCTGCCAGTCTTTATTACTCCTCTTCCAGTTCTTCCTCCTGTATTTATAACTTCTTCCTCTTACACTTCTCTTTCTCCTTTCTTCTAATATTTGTCGTTCTTGCTCCTCTTCCACTCTTCCTTCCTCTTGCCCCGATCCTTCCCCCAAGTCCACTTTAGTCCCCCAGGTCGCTGAACTCCTGAAACTTCCATGTTTTCGCTCCACTTGCTTCCACTCTCCACATTCCTCGTCTTCCCACCACCTCCTTCCACCCTCTTGCTTCCGTTTCCACCTTGCGCGCTTGAAGTCGCGTCTTTCACACTGTCTTTTGATCCACTTTTCTTCCACTTTCTGATCTTTCTTACTCTGCAGCACGTCCACTGCTCTTGCACTTCGTTATCTGTCTTTCCCTGTACAGCAGTTCCCTCTACTCCATTTTTCTTTACTCCTCTGCTTACACTTCCTCATGACGTTTTTAATTTTCTTCCCTTCTCACTCCATTGTCTTCAACTTTTCCCCTACTTCATTCCACCCTCCTGTCTCCTTTCCTTTATTTCTCCCTGACGTCCACTTGTTTCTCCCTTCATTCTTATTTCCACCCGTTCCTTCCAGAATCATCTTATTTTTGTCCTTCTACCTTCCCATTTCCTTCCTCCATTTTTCACTCATCCCAACTTTACTCCTCTCTTTTACTTCGTCAACCCGTGTGGTTCCTCATTTCCCTCCTGTTTCCTTTCTTCCCATTCTTCTCTCATTTGCATTCATTCCGCGCTCCGCCTCTTCATCCTATCCTCTTTTGCACCCTTATTTCCATATATCCATTAATTCCCTTCTTCCTTCAGTTCCGTCATTCCTCCCTCATTTCCACTCTCTCCTTCCATCCATTCCGTCTTTGCTTCTTCATTTGCTTTCCCTCCCTTCCTCACTTCCACTCCTTACATCCATCTACGAATAGTCCACCATCATCCTTCCCTCATTTCCACTACCTTCCGCTTCCGTCATTCCTCTCTTTGCATCCTCACTTCACTCCAGCGCCATCAGCTCACCCTTGTGATGTGAGTCTGGCGTTGTCGAGGATAATACAATTTCCCTCGAGGTACTAATGTGGATACAGTGTCGCTCCTCGGTGTCACTTGGGTCATACTGTGTCGCTCTTCGGTGTCACTTGTGTCACTCAGGCACCCTCCTATGTGTCTGTGTCTCTCTCTGTTACGTGTCTTTGCTGCTTATGTGTCATCTTGGATCCATGGAAGGCTGTTTCTGTAGCCCTTACATGTGTTTCGAGATTGCATTTTGGTCTGTGGCCCTTGGGTATCTTTGTGGTTCTTGTTTTTGTGGCTCTCGCGTATTTCTTTTAATGTTGTATCTTCTTTTTTCTCTCCTCTGTGGCTCTTTTCACTGTGCCTCCTATGTGTCTCTGTGGCTCTCGATCTAGGGTTTCGTCGGCTTTGTTTTGACTCGTGTGTATCTGTGGCTCGTATCGTTGTTACTCTTGTGGCTTTGCAGGGCTTGCGTTCGTGTGCATCCTGAAATAGCCAGTGGGTCTTGTGTCTCCTTTACAGCTCTCCGTGTTTCCGTCGCTCTTGTGCTTCTGTTGCTTTTGTGCTCGTGTCGCTTTTGTGCTTCTGTCGCCTTTGTGTTTCTGTCGCTCTTGTGCTTCCGTGACTTCTGTGTAACGGTGAATTTTATGTGCAATGGATCTCGTAACTGTCTATCGTAATTTCATGGGCGTACTCAAAATTTTTGGCAGCGATTTCTGGAACATGTGATAAATTCTGGAACGCGATAATTTCTGGACCGTAAAAAGTTCTGGAACATATAATAATTTCTGGAACGCGATATTTCTGGAACGTGATCATTTCTGGAACGTGATTATTTCTGGAACATATAATACTTTCTGGAACATGTGATAATTTTTGGGACATGTGATAATAACCTGATTTATCTGTATTGCTGCTGACTGCACTCTGTAATGTGGGATGCAGGCTAATCTTATATATTAATTAAAGGTGTGATCCAGTGTTATTAATTAAAGGTGTTCCATAAATGACCGTCTAATATTGGAGGTTTGCTTTCACCTTAGCGGCCTCATTTTTTTTTTTTATCCTTTCAATCCGATAACGTATTTTCCGATTTATTCTTACTACTTCCATTCGATTTTATTCACCTTTATAAAATCCTCTCGTACAGAAGAGGTTTGGGAAGTCTTTATCTAGCCCCTCCAGATCGAAAAACATCACTTCGGGGAAACTTTCAGAAAATGTGGGAAGAGGGGTTAGATACAGCCTTCATTAAACTTTTCACCACGAGAGATCTTTCCTGAGCTGAATAAAATCGTCTGGAGGGGGTACTTAACTTTTACGCACGAGGTGTAGTGAATGGTAGGTGTACTCGCCCCTTACCCTGTATGACGAAAGACTTCTGTTGGGAATGGAGGCTATGTGTAAGTGAAGAAAGTTCTGTGTGTCGTAACCTATGTATGTAGAGCCTTTTACTTCCATTCAATATCGGGCTATCTTCCTATATTTATCTGCCCCTCTCGTTTCTTGTACAACTATCTTCAACTGAGAGATGGCTCAAATATTTCCTTAAGTAAGAAGCAGTTCCTCAAGATACTCGTTACTTGCTTAGTGACCCTGGGTAGGGACTTCTTCACGTGGTGGCACCGACAGAACCAGCCAGATCCATTGACTGGTTATACAGACGTCCTTCAATTCTCTCTCTACCCCGCGAAAAGGAGGAGGGTGAGCTGTTGGGGAGGGGCAGCTTCATCCTGCAGTCCACTGGGTTCACATTAAGACGAACCTGGAGCTACAGCTAATATTACTACTACTTCTGTTACAACACTGGTCCCTAGTCAACACTTTTCATCGTC
The DNA here is from genome assembly GCF_032717465.1 of Coenobita brevimanus. Taxonomy (NCBI): domain Eukaryota; kingdom Metazoa; phylum Arthropoda; class Malacostraca; order Decapoda; family Coenobitidae; genus Coenobita; species Coenobita brevimanus. The sequence goes on from NC_137008.1 coordinate 62,112,117, forward strand.
TGTATGTAAGCCCATCAACTCTTATTCTTTTATGCAAACCAAGTCTTTGAAATGTCGTAAGAAATTCTTTAGTCCCTGCAGCGGGACTTTTACACATGCAAGACCTTTCCATTCAAAATTTATCAGCTCAGATCTCGTGTCAACCCTTCTGGATTTTAGGCTTGGAGAAACGTATCCTGAATAATAAATCTCTCACATTCAGACGGGCCGTGTTCCGTGAATACCGTTGGCTCACAAAGTCGGTAACCTCGCCAGTGTTTTTAATAGGGATTCAAGAGTTGCGTTTAATTCTCACGGAAAGAAATGAAAGAAAAATATAGCTGCTTAATACTCACGGAAAGAAATTAATGGAATGAATAGCTGCTTAATACTCGCTAGAAGATATTAATTGCCGCTTATAGGTTGGTATAATATGGTAAATTATTGTATTAGTAGGGTACAAATGCTTTTTTTTAGGAAAGAAAATGATTAGCTCTGTAAGTAAGACAGCTTTTTCTTTATATTTAACGTAACCAAAACAGTTATAATTAGTTTTACATAGCATTTTCTTTTCCTTACATAACTTCGAAAAACCTCACTTAACCTTACCTAACTTCATTCATTCATACATAATGCCTGAATCGATAGAGAGGCGGCCTGCAGTCCTAATGGACCCAGGATCGAATCCCGGCTGGGGCAGGGAACAGATTAAGGATTTGAATTTCATAAAAGCAGACTTTACCGATCTACCAGAAGACCCGCTGACATGTAAAAATACCCCCGCTAATACCAGTACACCAGCCCTGTATGAGACAGGCCAAGATGTATTCAGTATGGACAGTGGGTGTTAGCGCCGAAGTGGTGACACGTGGAAGTGTGCTGGAGGACTACTGGGCCTTGGGATAGACCCTAAAGCCTTGGCCCAAAGTCGGACATACATACATTCACCTCATACACCTCTCCCTACTGGCCATTTTCCGCCTACCCTACCCACTTTACCCCGATGTTACTGTTCTGCCCGACATTGCTTTAGTTAGCAGGGATATTGAAAAAAAAAATCTTCAAATCTGTAGTGATGTAATGTGTAGACGATGGACTAATCTGATGGGCCCCTTACCTTTCCACTCACCCCACCACCTCCACACCCAGGCAAACACCCACTGATAAATGACACCCACTGATAAATGACACCCACTAACACACCCATCTGTCTCGGGAAACTGTCGATATTTTCCTGGGAGATCGTGGTTTGGGACTACACCACCCCCTCCCTCCAGGATCCTCGCTATCCCTCTCCCCCAGCATCCTCGCTATCTCTCCCCCGACATCCTTGCTCTCCCTCCCCCAACATCTTCGATCTCTTCCCCCCTCCAACATCCTCTCTTCCCCCCAAACACATTTAGTTTCAGTGCTACCCTTTACCAACAGGAGCCTTTTAATCATTACAATTTTTTTTTTCTTTTCACCAAAGCTTGATATAACTGAAAATAGATCTGTATTGATTGAACCATAATTAATTCATTTAGTACGAGGAGCATCCGGTGTTGAGTGAAATCGTCCGGAAAATAACGAGAATAAACTATGAAAAAGAGAGAGAGAAAAATCGTCGTTGGATTCATGGACAAGTTTTTCCCCTCGTCACAACAAAGGCTGACATTTGAAGCCTCTGTACCTGATACTTATGAGCTCAGGTGTACCCAGGTGTAACTCCAAAGGCCACCACTTAAGGACACACACACACACACACACACACACACACACACACACACACACACACACACACACACACACACACACACACACACACACACACACACACAGTCTTTGGTTTGTTAGTGGCTTCACATAAGTATACACACATGCCCACCCTTAACTTCCTTACCTCGTTCGCACACTCCCTCTCTGTCTGTCTGTCTTTATATCTGTATCTATCTGTCTGTCATACTCATCTGTTATACGTATGTAGTCTCTCTCTCTCTCTCTCTCTCTCTCTCTCTCTCTCTCTCTCTCTCTCTCTCTCAGACCGTAAACATGGTCCCCTTTCACATCCCCTCGTATTTTCTCCCTCTGTTTCGCCATTCTCTTTATTCTTTCCTATCTTATGGCTTTTGGTTTTGCTGTATATCTTTTCTGCTTCATTTAATTTCATTCAGTTCTCTCTCTCTCTCTCTCTCTCTCTCTCTCTCACACACACACACACACACACACACACACACACACACACACACACACACACACACACACACACACACACACACACACACACACACACACACACACACACACACACACACACACACACACACACACACACACACACACACACACACCACCGCCTCTTCTCTTCTCCCCTCTTCAGATATCCTTCCGGGCCAGTCAATAAGCCTTGAGTGCATAAAACCCTCAGAAGACGATCGATCTCTAGACAGTAACTACTTTCAGAGACATCTCACTTAAAGCCGCTGGGTGAGTGGGGGTGGGGACAGAATTTTTAGGCGAAACTGCACTTTTGGGGGATAGTTTTAAGTTTGTGTAGAAGTGAAAGACGAGAAAGTGAAAAAAAAATTATGGAGGAGGAGTCTGTGTGTGTGTTTGTGTTTGTATTATAGAGAAAGGAAAAGCACAAACGAGGCTAATACCTATGTGCCAGGCTTCGATTTTTCTCAGTCTTTCACAACACCATAAATTGTTCATCTGTAAGAAATCAAACACATATATTGACTCTGTGTATCGTATTGCATCTGCGCCCTAAACACAGTCCTTTATGTGTGTTTACTTCCTACTCTTTGCACTCCCTTCCCTTCCCTCTCCACATCCCCCTTTTGGCTGCAACATGTCGACTGGAAATAATACACAGTCTCTCTCTCTCTCTCTCTCTCTCTCTCTCTCTCTCTCTCTCTCTCTCTCTCTCTCTCTCTCTCTCTCTCACTTATTTCTTCTCTGTTGTTCATCTCTCTCCTCTCTCCCCTCTTTCTCCCTCGTGAATCCCCTCTGACCTTCACACTACCCCTCTTTCATCTCCCCTCTTCGCATCTACATCACACCTCCCCTCCCCTTAACATTTTCCACCTCTCCTCACCCTCCCCACCTCCCCTCACCCCTCTCCACCCTTGCCCTTACCCTCAACCGTCTCCCTTTCTCTTACCTCTTCCATCTTCCTCCCCATTTCCCCTCCCCTCCATCATCTACCCTTCTCTCATTTCTCCCTTCTTCTTCTCACCCTTCCTCATCTCTCCCTTACCTCCCTTTACCTTCCCCAGCCCCCTACCTATCCTCCTTTGCTCCTGCCTACCACCTTTCGCCTTCTCCCCTTCCCTTCCTGTTCACATCACATCTTTCCCCTCCTCACTTTCCCGTCTCCTTCTCCTTTCCCCTCTCCATTCCTCTTTCCCCTTTCCCCTCTCCATTCCTCTATCCCCTTTCCCCTCTCCATTCCTCTATCCCTTTTCCCCTCTCCATTCCTCTATCCCCTTTCCCCTCTCCATTCCTCTTTCCCCTCTCCATTCCTCAATCCCTTTTCCCCTCTCCATTCCTCTCTCTCCTTTCCCCCGTCTATTCCTCTTTCCCCTCTCCATTCCTCTTTCCCCTTTCCCCTCTCCATTCCTCTATCCCCTTTCCCCTCTCCATTCCTCTATCCCCTTTCCCCTCTCCATTCCTCTTTCCCCTCTCCATTCCTCTATCCCTTTTCCCCTCTCCATTCCTCTTTCCCCTCTCCATTCCTCAATCCCTTTTCCCCTCTCCATTCCTCTCTCTCCTTTCCCCCGTCTATTCCTCTTTCCCCTCTCCATTCCTCTTTCCCCTTTCCACTCTCCCCTCCTCTCTCCCCTCAACTCACCTGCCGTGTCTCGATCTGTATATCCCTTCCTCCTCCAATTTACTTCTCCCTCTCTAACCGTGCGTTCTTGATTTTTCTTGCCCAGTTCCCTCGCTTTTCCTCCATTTTAACAGCCTCACTTGGCACCCTCTACCAGTATATTCCTCCACGCTCTTATCCCATCCCCGCCCAGGTGTTCCAATTTGCCTTCCGCCTCGTTCCTTTCACCTTTTCGTAGATACAAAGCCCCTTCACCTCCTCTAGTAATTTTCTTAATCGCTTCCTTGTTACCTTGTGGATATGGGAACTGTTTGACGCTTTCGTAGTCATTGAAGCACTTAAGGATATTGTTCAGACTGTAAGAATTTGTTTTGGTGGGAAAAATGCTAGAAGTCAGAAGAGAAGAAGATGGTATACCTTGAAAACATTTTGGCTCATGTGAACAGGTTTTGGTATTGTATTCAGGCTAGCGTTGTACGAATTTGTTCAGCTGAAAGTGATCCTACTAACCAAGCGTTAATTATTATTATTATTATTATTATTATTGTTATTATTAATATTATTATTATTATTATTATTGTTACTGTTATTATTATTATTATTATTATTATTATTATTATTATTATTATCATCATCATTAGTAATATTATTTACCTCATTTTTCGAGACAAATGAACTGAACTGCATCACCCTCAATATCATTCTTCCATTATTTACTCCTCTGTGTCTTGCTTTGGTGGTTCAGATCTTTCCTAATCTCGTCAAGGAAACGTTTATATCTCTCACGAGCGAAGGTTTTACCATCAGAGGCGTAAGTACGTTGGGAATGAATTTAATCGCGTGCCATACCCACAGCTGCGTGTGATGCTTTCATCTAAATTCACGTCCGATGGTTGGTTTTATTCTGCCTTTTTTTTTTTTTTTTTTTTTTTTTTTTTTTACAATCTTTGGGATAATTTAAAGTAGCTCTAAAGTTAGTGAAATGTTTATGCGATCTGATGTTTAAAGATAGAGATAAAGAGGATTTTTTATGCATACAAATAATTATACATATATATATATATATATACACACACACACACATTCACTTTTTGTTTTTATAGATTGCCATAGAAGTTGCACATTACATATATTTTTTTTATTATTACTGTTACTCTGATAACTACCTTGCTTATTGATATGTATTAGTATTAATGATAGTAACTATGATTCCTCTTGCTAATTATGCATTCTTATTTTCACAGGTAAGTTGTACACCTCTCTTGCAGTATTCCTAAAATTGTAAGTATAAGACAACACTTAATATAAACACGCTAAAGTACTTATTAATATCCAGTCTTGAGGGTTTTGAAAGTGTACAGATGTGCTTATCTTTCGCAACACACGACTCAGAGCAAAGAAATACTGTGTTGGTTCTCCCTCCTAAACGACTGGATATTATAGAGTGAATGTAGAATATAGTAGAATGTATGCCACCGTGTTAAACAGATTTTGGTTTTGTCCTTTCCTGTCGCCTTCCTTCCCCCCCCCCCCAGTTATATATGACCCCAAAGTAATTGCTAATATTTTCATTGGATTGTGTCCATTTGTGACTATAGTGAACAAGTAAAAAAAAAACGAAAACAGTTTCTTTGATTTTGACCAAACGTGGTGGAAGGGTTGAGAGTCAGCCATTGTAAGATCGGGGCCACATCGGAAAGTCGAGTTTTTATCCGATGTAGTCCAAAAAGTGGAAGAGTTCAGGATAAAACAAGGGATTCGTTTGAGGGAGAAGTTTGTCAAATGTCAGGGTCATAGGACAAGGTCAGATGTTCAACCATATGTGTGATTCGATCTGGACCAAACTCGGTGGAAGAAATGAGGGTCAGACAAGGGTCATGGGATTCAGTTTTGAAATATGTCAGTTTAATGTCAAAGTCTCATCAGGTTTAAGTCGAATAAACCGCCATTAGACCTTTGCTAAGAAGTGGGAGTTTTATTATTTGAGTGTCTTGTTATCTCATTTCAGCTTTTTTTTTTTTTTTTTTTTTTGATAGCCAGATTCCATTTTGACTTTTTTTTTTTTGGATCGCTTACCCTGACACTCATGGGATTTTAACCACTTCACCACAATGACATATTTATATATTCCTGTTACTTCCTTGAGGTTTTCTTCAGCTTAGGAGACACGATTGCAACTGGAGGTGTTAGTTATTCCCTTAGTTAACTTGCCTAGAATCTTAAGAGTTTCCTAAGTTAAGTAAAATCGTCCTAGAGTACATACAGTAGAAGCTGAAAGACGAAATCACAGTCAAGACCCATTCCAAATCGAGCTAATAATCTGAATCGTTGTCGGTCGCCGGATCTTATAGGGTTGGAAGGCTTTATATCTTACAGCGTACCCAGAGATAGCTTGTTTGTGTGACTGGGGAGCTTGGGTGACCTTCAGAGGCTGGGCTAATAGGTCATATCTGTGCTGGTGCTTGAAGGATGATGGTGCAATTAAGGATGTGGAGATTATGGAAGGTTGTCTCTCTCTTTTCTGTTTTCTGTGTGTGTGTGTGTGTGTGTGTGTGTGAATGTTTCAAGAACACTTTATCCATCGACGCGTAAATTATCATCATCATCATCATCGCATTTTACCTGAGAATGTGGTGATGTGATCTAGAAAACGAGAGAGAGAAACTACGGTACGCCACACAGAACCTTACTCATTCCTTGTCACCCCTAACTTCATTTCACTTACTCCAATTAACCCATACACACACAACCACACTTACTAGTTATCCCATCCCCTTGGCCCCCTGCCCTAAATATAGATACGCCTTCCTCTCCCCTTCGGATCTAGATACGCTGTCCCTCCCTCCCCCTTCCATCTAGATACGCCCTCCAGCTTCCCTATCCAATGAACAGAATGAACAGGCAAGGGGAAGCTTGTATCGCAGTGGCCCAAACCATTAGCGTCCGTCTGCCACTCTAGGACCCCGCGGCTCAGTGGCTGTGGGAAATGAACTGGCTGGTTGGCTGGCTGGCTGATTGACTACATGGCTCATTTACCGACTCTGAAATAGACTGGGTAATAGAGGCTCGTTTCCGGGGCCGTGTAGCTCGGTATTTATTTTCCAGGGGGGGCCGCGAGTTATGATGGGTTCGCTGCAGCCGAAAGTTTGTACCAAGAACCTATCACACACTCCATTCCGGCGGGAGTTTCGGCTACTTGCACCTGCAGTGTTTGACCTCCTTCACTACCACCTGAGGTCTTTCGTGAGTGATTGTAATAGTCTGGTCGTACCATTAACCCCTTCGATCAGATGACGCCGAATTCGTGTTAAGTAGGCCACCACCAGACGATTTTTTTTTTTTATTAAGCTTATGAGAGTTTTTGTATTGAGTGACCTGTAGTGACCTTGTAGTAAAGGTCATAAGTAACCATGTCGTTCAGGAAGTCTCCCGTAACCTTAATATAGTAGCAGTAATAAAATGAAAGCTACGTTATTGGGTTAAAGGAATTAATAGTTTTATAACTGACCATAAAAAAGTTCCTAACACCACGAAGAGTGCAGTACACAGCATTGTAATATGTAGTGTGAAGAATATGCAAAACTATTCTTGTAAATAAGTAGAGGACGAGAGCTGGTTATTGAAGGATGTATGAAGATCAGACTGGAGGGGAAGAAGTGAAGGAATGAGAATGGGAGGAATAAGAATGTAAATAAAATGCCAGTGTGTCAGTGATTATAGGAGATATATTGAAAAAAGGCAACATATATCTTCATAACAAAAGCAAGACTGTGGTTACTGAACGATTTAGGACGCAGAAGGGGGTTCGGGGTGGGAGTAGAGGGGGGGCTAAGAATGTAAAGTATAATCTTGTCAAAAAGTTGCAGAGGCAGTGACGTGAGAAATAGTCATTCAACTCGGGGGTTTGTGGAGGAAGAGAGGGAGGGGGAAGGATGAAGGAAACGGAGGGGGGATTGGGGGATAGGAGGGGAGGAGAAAGGTTAAGGGATGGGGGAAGGAGAGGAGTTGGGAGACAGGAGGCAAGGAGAGAGGGTGAGGGATGATGGGATAAAGGGGAAGGTTGTGGGAAGTAGAAAGGTAAGCGAGAAAGTTGTAGGAAGGACTTGAGTGAGAAGGAATAGGGGAGGTTTGAGGAGGAATTTAAGAGGAAGGGGAGGGATAAGGGGGAGAAGGGGGTGCTACGGGAGAAGAGTAGAGGAAGGGAGATGAGAGAGGGAAGAAAGGGTGAGGAGAAGGTCTGAGGGAGGGGAAGCAGGGGAATGAGGAAGACGGGGAAGGATGATGTCTGATTGTTGAGGGAGGGGGGAAAAGAGAATATTTTTGAGAAAGGGGAGAAGTGGGAATGAGAGATGAAGGGGAAGCTGAATGAAAGAGGGGTTGAGATAAAATATGAGGGAGGGGTTTAGGGATCACGAATAAGGAAAGAGGTGTGGGGAGAAGGGTGGGGGATGAGTTGAATGGAGGAGTGGGAGTGGGAAAAAAGGGAGGGGATGGTGAAGGTGAGTAGATCGATGGAGTGAGATGAGGCCCATGTAAAGAGAGAGAGAGAGAGAGAGAGAGAGATCCGCTGGGTCATATTGTTTGCCACCATAACACAATACAACACAACACCTCACCTCACACCAGCACACAGCCTTAAGACGATGTATTAACACTTATCGATACGGCGGCCACCATTGAATACTGTTGGCACTAACCAGTGTTGTTATACTTGTTGGTATTGTTTGATCCGCTTGGCACTGAGAGGCACTATTGATACTTGGAGATATTGTTAGTAGTACGGTTTACACACACACACACACACACACACACACACACACACACACACACACACACACACACACACACACACACACCTGTTGACACTGAATGAAACTATTGGCTCACGACAAAACTTTCAACATCAAGAATAATTGAAGGTCGTTGTACCTGCCGAGCACCTGGCACCGTATTGTAATGGAGGTGGCACCAGAGATAAATAAAGGAACAGACACTTGAGTACTTTCTTTATTGATATTATTTCTGGAATATACCGTACCCCTGTCCTTTAATGAGAAAAAAATAAGATTGATAATGATGACAGTGTTTATGGTGATGATGATGATGATTTTTGTTCCTGTTCTGTAATTACCCTTCTTCCCCTGATACTTGTCACCAACTTTTTTCATATTTATCCACCTTGTTCTTGATGGCACCAAGTGATGTTATTATCTCTTAACGAAACTGATGAAATATGCTTATTGTATTTAATCAAACTTTCTCATGTTAAAATAGAGATGTCTTCGTAAATTAATTTACTCAATAATATCGCAGTGAAGCAGATGGAACTCCCAATATAGACACCAATCCTTGCAGACGCGTACAGGGATGACCAAGCGTAACTATGTATCTCAGTCCTCGCGACATTTAACGATACCTTCAGTGTTTAACGATACAGTATTGCACTTGATGTTCAACGGGGCTTTGCAGCGTTTACCGGTTCTCGATACTGTTACAGCGGCGGAAGTGTCTGGGTGGGAATGAATGAGCGGAGAGAGAGTGGAAGGGTTAGAACACAGGGTGGGAAGAGTGGGTGGATGTTAGGAGAGAGTGGGGAGTGGGAGGTGGCATAGCAGTGGTTGGGTTGGGGAGAGAAGGAAACAGGAGACTTGTTGAGCAGTTTCGCGGCTTCTTAAACGGGGAAGGAGTGGGAGAATGAATGGGTGTGATGGAGTGGTGTCGCAAAAGAAGTGGTGGGGGAGGGGGAATACGAGACAGCTTGGCATTGGTGGTTGTGGGGATAAGAGAAAAAGGGGAATAGGAAACTGGATGTGTGGGAAAGTAGGAGACGGATTGGGAATGACTGAAAAAGTGTTCTGGGAGAGATGGGAACGAGAGACCGGATAGCAGTGATTGGGTGTGAATGTTGAGAAGAGTTGGGGTAGGAAAGTAAAGTGCTTGGGAGTGGCTAAGTGTGTGCAGAGTGCGTGGGAGTGGCTAAGTGTGTGTAGAGAGAAGGATGAACGAAAGGAGGCCAGAAGTAATGGAGAATCAAGTCGGGTGGATAGTGGCATACGGTGGATAGGAGACCAAGGGGGCGGTGGGAGGGTGTTGGAAGGATGGACAGACAGTGAGGGTTAGAGAGGAAGCCAGGATGAGAGAGGGACTGTGTATATGTGGGATGGATAAGGATAGAAGGCCGGGATGGGAATGGCAGTCTGTATGGGAGGGGGAAAGGAGAGAGGATAGGAAACCGGTTGGCAAAGGAGTAGTCAGTTGGATGTAAGAGACTGGAAATCGGAAAGGAGGTAGGATAGGAAGTGAGGTAGACTTGGCGATTGTTAGCAGGAGTTTACGCAAGAGCTTTAAATTAAGCGTATGAGACTGGAATTGGAGATTGAGATGAGAGTGAATGGGTTGCTAATGGGGACAGGGTGTAGGGGACAGACCACCACGTTGCGAGGGACGGTCTGAATGGGTGTATAGGGAGGTGTGAAAGGAAACTGTGAGAGTGGCAGGGTAGGCATAGGGGACGCTAATTGAAATGCCAGGGGGAATGGGAGGTGACGAGGGTGCGTGGGTGAGTGAATGGAAAACAATGGATGTGATTGTGTGTGTGTGTGTGTGTGTGTGTGTGTGTGTGTGTGTGTGTGTGTGCGCGCGCACTCATTCTACCGCTTACCACCTTAGTTCCAGTCTCATCTGTTACGGGGTATAGTTGCTGATGACATTATGGATAAAAATAGCTTCCTTACGATTCGTCCAGTAATTGTGGCTCCGTAACGGTGAATGTTGAACTCAAGTTTATTAAGAATTTATTACTCAAAAATAGTCCAAGAATAACCCTCACGTGGTCGCCATAGCTCCTGTAGGTTAGGCCATCAAATCCAAACAATTATATTCAGCCAAGAGTCAGTTCTTTGAGTCAGCGAGTTTGGGAGTTTTAATTCTGTTATGAACCATTCTTTCTGTCGGGAAAACTCAAAGACTTCTCTTCCGGTTAACATCAGACGACTTTATTTGGCTGAGAGTGAGACTAACGAACCTGAGTGCCAACCTTCCAATGCTAAGTACAATTCACGGAACACCCGGGATATAGAAAGCAAAAAATATCCAATTCAGACTAACAGGATGCATGGGAGAGACAGAGGGGTTGTTTCACTCATTCACTTGTAGTAATTCACCAGAACATGATGCTAGTCATGAAGTGCTCTGGAAAGGATTATGTTATTGAACCACATGAGGTAAAGCCCCAAGGGAACGAAAATATGGGCCACGGTGAGGTGAACGAACTAAAGGAAGGCAGAAAGTGGAACAGGAGGCCGGTGGGGTGCATGGGAGTGGCATGAGCGGCGACCAAAGTGTTATTCTTTATTGCCAGACAGTTATGGGGTTGCAAGTCTTCCCCGTCGCAGTCACTTATACGCCAAGTGGAGGGAGAATTTTGCTGAAAAGTCCGGCGCGCATGTTTCAGTGTCGGTAGAGCGGAGGGGTGAGGGGAATGGATGAAGTGGGGGGAGTAGAGGGGGGAGAAGAAGGAGGTAGTGGGGGGAAGGGGAGATGTGTGGGAGGGGGATTGAGGGGAGAGCTTTTGGGGGAGGGAGGTGAAGTGTGTGTTTGGGGGGGTGGGGGGAGAGGAGCACGTAGCAAGGTGTGGGGGGAATATAAACGACTCTGGGGGAAACCTATGAGAAAAATGGATGGGGTAGGGGAAGAGTGTGGGGTGGAATGGATGACGTGAGGGGAGAAATGGAAGAGGTGGAGGGAAAGTGTGAGGGAGAGATGGACGAGACCAGGGGAAAAAAAGTGTGTGTGTATGTGTGTGTGTGTGTGTGTGTGTGTGTGTGTGTTTAAGGACGAGGTCAAAGGAAATGTGTTGGGGACAGGTAAATATGGCAGGAGAAAAGTGTGAGGTGAGAAGACGAGGTTAGAGAAAGAGAGAGAGAGAGGAGGTGGAAATATTAGTAACAATGAATAATTTGTGGAGATAAACAGTAGAACATCAAATATCGAGGCAGACAAAAAAATAATATGAATAAATAGTGTGCGAAGAATTGGATCAAGTACGACTGAAAAAAACAGACGAGGTGGTGAAAAAAAAAAAAAAAATTTGTTTAGGGTGGGAGTAAGGGAGAAAAAACAGAGCTTAATCTGACCCAAGCCCATTTTGCGCTTTGAAATATGCATGATTGTGTGTGTGTGTGTGTGTGTGTGTGTGTGTGTGTGTGTGTGTGTGAATAATTATTTGCATGGTGATTGAGTTAACTGGCTGTCCAACGCTGATCGACTTACCAGGGTCTCTCTCTCTCTCTCTCTCTCTCTCTCTCTCTCTCTCTCTCTCTCTCTCTCTCTCTCTCTCTCTCTCTCTCACAGCATCACATGCCCTAAAAAATAAATATATGATTTTGGGGGAATGCAGGAAAAAAGGGAATGTCGAGATGAGGTGAAAAATGGCTCCTATAATTATAAATGTTTAATGGCGCGTACACACACACACACACACACACACACACACACACACACACACACACACACACACACACACACACACACACACACACACACACACACACACACACACACACACACACACACACACACACACACACACACACACACACACACACACACACACACACACACACACACACACACACACACACACACACACACACACACACACACACACACACACACACTTTCCTGTCTCTTTATATACCCATATCATTTCTTTCACTTCATCTAATGTCAAGTTCCTTTATCTAGCACTTGAATTTCTGTATCTCTCTCTGTTACAAAGAATTCTTATCCAAACCTTTGCCTCTGTATTATATTTTTCCATAGTGTGTTCATTAAATTGTTGATAAATAACAGAATATCTAAACTGCATCGCACTGAAAATGTCGAGCATAATATTCAGACTCCGTGAAGTATTTATAAAGAGTCCTAATGTATAAAGGATCCTAATTTATCATAGCACTGAATTATCATGTGAGATTATGCCCTAACCTGTTATTACCGTGTAGCATAAATCTCCACAGCAGGGAATTAGCAGCAGAAATGATGTTGGTAGTCCGTATATATTTTCGCTTCAGTAATTATCTTTGTTTTGTTATGAAGTGTTCGTAGCTGTAAGGGTGAGGGTGAGATAAAAAATAAATAATGTAATACGCAGAATATACTTAAAAATATGTGTTTGTCAGTATGGTGCAATGTTCTCCCTTTCCGCTGATTAGCTTATAAATGTTTCCTTAACTGCAGTCGACAGGTGCAGTGGCTCGAGGGGAAATGGAGTGGGAAGAGGAGGAGGAGGAGGGGGAAAAAAAGAAGAGGAGGAGGAAGAGGGGACGAAGCAGGAAGAGGGGGAGAAGCAGGAGGCGGAAGGAGGAAGAGTTGGAGAAAGAGTTGGAGGAAAAAGAGGAGTGGGAGGTGTGAGGATTTGTAGGAAGATTAGGAGGAACGAGCAGTAAACAGTGGGAGGAGGAGGAGGAGGAGGAGGAGGAAAATAAGGAGGGGGAGGACGGAGAAATGATGTGAAGGAGTAGTTGAAGGGTGTGAAGGAGATGACTTAACCCTTTCAGTACGGTGACGTCTTAAGTAGCTTATTCTTGCTGCGAGCAGACGATTTTATTCAGATGAAGAAAACCCCATGATGGTGAAGGGATTGTTGAAGGTTGAAGCAATTTAACCCGTCAAGTTTGAGAAATCTGTCTTAAACTGTTTAAAATCGTTCGGAATTTACAATAAAAAAAAAAATGACGCCACCGTATTAATGAAGTTAAGGTTCTGCTCACACCGAGATGGAATTGGACAGGTGGCTTTGGAAGTTGCGTAACACTTCTTCCTTAGCGATTTGTTTTGCACATCGCACCTCAGTATCCCATTTCATGTCATTGATGCAAACTGTGTGGATATTAAAATGACATAAACTGCATACAGGTGAGTGTTATGGCGTAATGAGCAGCATAAATCGGTGCGAGAGAGGTCAGAATTTAGACTGAAAGAAAAATGGCCCACTCCGATTCATTGGCTCACGCTCTGGACAAGTCGTTTCTCTCAGCCAGACAGAATATACGTGACAGAAACAGAGTGCCTTGAGTGTGAAGCGATGAAAGTAGATTTTCGATGCCCAAGTCCCGCCCGACCTACATGCCGTGACAGCTGTGGCATAGAGGATGAGTGTATGAGAGCATGAGGGTAGCATCAATATCTGGCGCAGATTAAAGGATCGTGAGGATAAGGATAAATACTAGACTATGAATACCCGGTGTCAGAGGTTTAGATTCAGGGCCTTCGCGTCTCACAGTCTCCATTATGTCCGGCAGTGAGAAATGGCTTGCTCGGAACTCGCCCCAGTGAAATGGTGTGTCCCTCTCATGACAGAGTAAATCTTAGCTATACCCGTTTTACACTAACCTGGCCTAAAATTTCCCATCTCTTTATCGTGAATGGTGAGCTTTAACAATATGTTAATGCTAGAATATGATGCTGGTCACGAAGAAGTGCTGTAGAAAGAATGCAGAGCCAAAGCATTGTCTAAGTCTGTCACTGAGATACGTGAAATATGCAGCAAAAGGACAAAATATCAGGACCAAGTTAACGTAAAATTACTGTACACTTTGTATTCTAACCTGGCTTAAAATTGCCATCTCTCCATCGTGAATGCTAAACTGTAACAATAGATTAATACTACAATATGATGCTAGTCACAAAGAAGTGCGTGGAAAGGACGTAGAACCACAGCACTGTCTTTTTGTGCCACTCAGTTACATGAAAACAAGCCCAGACGAAAATCTGAACCGGGTTAACGTAAAATGCCTATAGCAGTATTAGCACTACATACCCCCTTGCTTCACTCAGCTTAAAAAAATCGTCTAGGTTGATGCTTAAATGAGAATACAGAAAATACGCGGCCGTGATAGAGACTTGTACCCGGTCAGATCCAGGGCGCTCCAGGATGAGTAATTGTCGCCCCGCAGGACATGACACCGTGTCAGTCAGGTGGAGGTGGCAGATCATTTTGTCTCCTGAGATAATTTGCCCCCCAGGCCTGGTACTTGGAGAGGTAGGCGAGAGAGGGTGGGTGTGAGCTGGGGAGAGGGGAGCCTGATGGTGCGGGAAAGGGTGACATGAGGCGAATAGTGTGTGGCCATACCTGCGGAGGATTAAGGCGTCTGGTGATAGATGATAAGTAGATAGACAGATAGATAAATGGATTTTTTTTTTTTTTTTTTTTTTATGCGAGGAAGAAGGAACCAAAGGCCATGAGCCCGCAGTAACAGTTCCCTCCAAGAGAAAAACAAAATACAATAGAGAGCCAAATTCAAGATCCGATCATTTTGAGATGCCTGGACACACTGCGTTTGAAAGACTGGAGATCATAGGCAGGAGGAAATACAGACAGAGGGAGACAGTTCCAGAGCTGACCTGTTGCATGAATGAAAGACTGGGAGTAACGGTTAACTCTTGCATTAGAGAGTTGGACAGAAAAGGGATTGTTAGAGATAGGTTGTCTGGCAGGCAGGTGGAGGGTCGTAATTTCACCTAATATTCCACCGTGTCTGATTCTGTTTTTCATTGTCTAACCTATCACAACTTAGGGAAGATCGATATGTTTTCTAGTCCTTAGGTGAGCCACTTCAATATTATGCGTGTGGGTGGGGGTGATATGATATATGTGCCTTAAGTGTTGAAGTTAACGCGTTCGATATTGAACCACTTTGATGACGTCTTTCGTTTTCTGTCCTTGCCACTGCCAGATAATTTTGATTCAGGTTGTGATTTTTTTTTCTAACAGGAACTGGAACGTCTTTCATGCCCCTGCAATGTCCCTCGACCCTGCAACTTCCCTTATGACCCTGCAATTTCCCTCATGACCCTGCGACTTCCCTCATGACCCTGCAACTTCCCTCATGACCGTGCAATTTCTTTCATGACTCTGCAAATTTCCTCATGACCCTGCAACTTCCCTCATGTCCCTGCAACGTCCCTCACCTCACACATCGTGTCGCTCCTCTCTGGCACTTTGATTTATCACTACTCTCTTCCCAGGAATTGTGTCTGTGTGTCCCCATCGACAAAACAATGACGCTTGTTATTAATGATGCAAGAAATCGTTGTGTTGTACAGGTGTAATGAACTTCAAGATGATTAATGTCTCGCTGTAGTCCAAGTCTCAAAGGACAAACTATTCAGTTTATTCATACCGGTACTTAGTCTGTGTCTTGTTTTTGGCACATGAAAACTTCCATTATTTTCTTCGTAATTTGTCAATTTTCTCTAAGGAATGGTGTACTTAGCAATTCATCTCCTAGCATCATCATTATTAATCTGGACGAATTATTTCACCACTTATGTGCGATAGGACTTATTTGATCACCAGTCTCTTTTCTTATACTTACTAATACTTATAATAATCCGAGCATGCCAATATGGGACGTTGCGAAGGGTCTGACTGGAGTTGTAAGCATAGTCGCATACACTGTACCAATATTTAAGTCTGCATGCCTGACTACCTGAAAGTAACCACTAAATATAATCTGGGGCTGAATCTTACTGACCGCCCATTGAGTCAGGAAATTTTCGCCCGACTGAATAAGTACTCAGAAGGTATCCAAAGCAAATCCATCAGTGACTCATGGCAAAAAGTGGGAAGCAACCTGTGCTGTCCCGGAGAGGAGGTGCCTTCATGTGGTGGCATAGATATAACCAGGTGCCTAAGCTGCCAGGTTGTACACAAGTCCCCCACCTACTTCCGTATCCCCCGTAAGGAGGATGGTGGACTGCGGAAGAAGGGCATGGTTCAGATGAGGCAGGGGTATCAACTGCTACTCCTGCTGTGGACATACATACGGATGTTCCTCTTAACAATAAGTAACGTGACAGTAAACAGTGTCTTTGGAAATCCAGTGACAGACTTTTCAGAATATCATGTGGGATTTTAATAACTGTACGACTAATATGTGGAACTTTATTTTTGTCCGTAGCTGTTTTTGTGTCACCAGCCAGCGCATGCGTGTTCTTCGATACGTGGTACATTTATTATTTTACTTTCGTTCATGCAAGAATTTTGATTACTCTCTTGTTGTACCTGAGCAGTTTTACGGCTTGTTTTTACCTCTCTGTCCTCTGGTATCGGTATGCTGTTCATGTTCATTCCTAGCACACACAGAACATTTATGGCCTGTAAAATTGAAATATACCTGGCAGTTCAGAGCTCATATTCTCATAGTTTTATAGTCTTTTTTTACGCTGACCGACGATTTCATTATTCCTGTGTTTATGATGAGGATTACTTTAGGTACCGCATAATTTCTTTGTTTTCTGTGTTTATGAAGATTATATTAGTTATCGTATCATTTCTTTGTTTTCTTTATGTTCGTTATGAAGATAACGTTAGTTTCCCCCCCCCTCTCTCTCTCTCTCTCTCTCTCTCTCTCTCTCTCTCTCTCTCAACATTGATTTGATTCATACCGTATCTCTTGTTACTTTTTCTTTACACTTTTTTTTTTTATCAGTATCCCATTCGTCACACTATGCAGCGAGGTCCTTTGATGCTTTGTCCCTATTGTACGAGACCGCGACGCAGGTTGACGGTCGAAAAATAAGCTTGCGGTTCAATACGCTGACCCATTGAACCCGAGGACATAATTCTGGTGTTATACTTGTCACCGTCAGAGGGTACGAACACAGGGAGATTTCTTTATAGTGAAAGGGAGGATTTAGGCTACATATAATCCCTTTAGTTCGTAAAACCCCTTCGTAAAACTCCTCCCTGGCTTAATAAAACCGTCTGGAAGGAGGAAGACTATGACTGGAAAAATGCGTCTTGTAGTGAAGGGACTAATAATACCGAGTCTTCGTTGTATACTGTATGTTGCACTGTTTCTGTATGTGGATTTGGTCTTGTTTTCGTACATAATAAAGCACAGTAAAAACGAGATAGGTAAGTAAAGGGATTCAAACATATGAACCCTCCTCCCTTCACACACACGGATGATATAAAACAATACACATAGGGATACATGATAAAGCTTTGCATATGTAAACATGGTCGACAAAGCACATAGTAAAGCAAAACATAGATATGGTAACAAACACACACACACACACACACACACACACACACACACACACACACACACACACACACACACACACACACACACACAATGCATTTTAATCAACACAACAGGGCGGCAAAGCATGACAGCACCACCAAACAGAGCAAATCAACACAGCAAACAGAGAGGCGCGCGTCCAGGCACAATAAACACAGGGAAATACAGCAGTTTGCGCACCACAGCAGCTGGCAAACATGGAACAACACACGGCGGGATGGGCACTTTGTTGTACCCTGTGTTAGTGTAATACCATCCCACACCAGCTGCAACACACAACACCACACGTTTCTTGACAGTGGTATGCCTTCTCTTAAAATACCTCACACCATCTGCCACAAAGAAAAACAAAGGCTGATAGACTGTACAATTTACCTTGTGTGTCTGGAGTACCAAACCAGGATAGACAGTTCCACACCAGCTGCCACATACAGTACCACACAGTCTTCCGAACACAATATTATCCCATCTCTTACAATAATCACACCATCTGTTACACTGAATATCACATGGTATGATGGACATTGAGTTATAACATGTGCCTCGTAATACCATACCAGGTTATGCAGACTCACATCACCTGCTACATGCAATACCACACAAGTTTCTAGGTACAGTGTTATCCCATCTGTCTTTATGAGATCACACCAGCTGCCTCCCAGAACACTATGCATTCTGTTGGACACTGCGATATACCTTACATGTGTCTCAAGTACCACGCCAGGTCAGAGAGTATTACAGATTACCACATCATCTCTCCCAAACACCATAGGGTTTTGCTAGTCACTGTAATAAACCATATGTATGTCCCCAGTACCACACCAGGTCAGATGGTATACACAGGTTGCCTCATACGAAACCGCACTGCCCACCACGCACTAGATATACGAAATCCCAGACCACCAGCCGCGTAGAATATCATACCAGCTTTTAGATACAGGATTATCCCCCGTATTTCGTGCAGTGCCATGCCAGGTCACACAGCATTATACCAGACGCCAAACACAGTAACACACCGGCGGATAGTCACTGTGTCAAGCTCTATGTCTCGCACAGGATCGTACCAGCTACCGCATACAATACCACAGAAGCGGGTAGGTAGAGTGTCATACCATGTGTTCTGTATATTAAGTCAGTATTACACAACCTACCGCACACAGTATCAAACCAGCTGCTAGACACAGAATTATACCATCTGTCTCCCTCAGTACGATACCACCATCATATCAGCTGCCACACAATACCACATCACTCACTATACCAGGTCAGACAACCCCACACGGTCTGCCATACACAGTACCACTTAAGCTTCTAGTTGCAAGTTTGTCCCATCTGTCTCACACAATGGAATATCATGTCTGACAATAGTACACCAGCTTCTGACTCACTACCACACCGGGTGGATATACAGTATCCCGCCAGCATCACATACAATTCCACACCTGCCACATCACGCACAGCAACAAATCAACCATCATGCACAATAACTACACAAATTACAATACTTAATTCAAAACATCCACCACCACCACACAATAGCACACAACAGCCACACGCAAAAATACACAACCACCACACACAATAACACACGAGCCACCACACACAATACCACACAAACCACCACACGCAATACCACACGAACTACCACCACACACAATAACCACACGAACCACCACACACAGTACCACACGAACTACCACCACACATAGTACCACACCAGCTCCCAGACACTTTATGACAACACCTGTCCCTGCACACAATACCGTACCACACCACCTGCATCATAAATACCAGAAACACGAGCACAGGCACACACACAAACACGGAACAAACAGCGAAGGACGCACCCGCAGGACAGACAAAAGCAAGACACAAACAGCGAAGGACACACACGCAGGACAAACAGAGCCAGGACACAAAACAGCTAGTACACAAAGAAGGACAGACAGAAGCAAAACATAAACGCAGGACAGACAACCAGGACAAACAGGGCCAGGACACAAATGCAGGATTAACAGAGGCATGACACAAGCGAAGAACAAACAGAGAAGAACTTAGGTCAAACATAGTTGGGAAAAACGCAGGACAGGAAACAGAACAGGCAGCGAACACAAATGGAGAACAAAAAGCGAGGACATAAATGTAGGACAAACAAAGACAGGACACAGACGCAGGGCAAATAGAAGTAGGACGCAATCGTAGGGCAGACAGAGGCAGGACAAACACAGAATAAACAGGGGTAAAGACACAAACGGAGGACAAACAGGGGCTGGGCATAAACCAGGTGGGGAACGAACGAGAGAGCAAATAACTTCCTGACGTAATCGCACGGAGCACCAAACTTTCATGTCTATCCATCCACGCCTTGAACCTGCCTGCCAGTCTGCCTGCCTCTTGCCTGCCTCTTGCTCGCTTCTCTTCCATCTGCTTGCTTTCTTCCCGGATCACCCTCATCTTGCTTCAAGGCCTTTCTGTATATATTGCCTGTCTCTCTGCCTATCTGCCTTCCTGTCTGTCTGCCACTCGCCTGTCTTCTTGCCTGGCTGCATTACATCTTGTTTGCACGACTGCCAGGCTCTCTATTGCCTGCTCGTCTTTCTGTTCTTTGTCTGCCTGCTTGCCTACCAACCTGGTCTACCTGCCTGATTGCCTGTGTGTTTGCCTCCCTCTTTACTCCCCTCCCCCGTTTGCATGCCTGACCTCTTGAATGCTTCTTATCAACATCCTCCTGCTTCTTTGCCTGCCTTCCGGCTTGCTTTCCCTTCTGCCTGCCTTACTACCTGCCTTTCTCGTCACTGCCTCCCTTTTGCCTATTTATTTACGTGACTCCCTCTTCCGGGCACGTCTTCCTGCTTCTTGCCTAACTGAGTGACTAACTGGGTGACTTCCTTCCTCATGCTAGCCCTCTTGACCGCCTTCTTTTTCTCTGCACATCGCCCTGTTCTTTGCCTAGCTGCTTACTTGCATGGGTGGCTGTTTACTTCCCTGTTTGGTGAATTTCCACGTCTGTACCTCCTTCCCTGACTCCTTCTGGCTTGCAAGTCTTCCTGGTTCTTGTTTGCCTGCCTGTTTTGCACCGTCTCTCTTACTTCCATGTTTTCCTACCAGCTTTCCTGACTTGCTCCCTCTGTCTTGCTCTCACGTTTCCCTTCCTTCCTGGATCCCTCTTTCTTGTCTCCGTGTTTTCCTGCCTGCCTGCCTACCTTGCTCCCTCTCTCATTTTTCCACATTTTCCTGCCCACCTTGCTCTCTCTTTCTTTTGCTCCACGTTTTCCTGCCTGTCTGCCTTGTACCCTCACTCTTCTATGTATTCCTTCCTGCTTTGCTCCCATTCTCACGTCTCACCGCTTGACTGACTGACAGCCTCTCTCTTGTAGAGCCATGAGCGAAATGTTTGCCGACAGCCCTCGGCCTGCACTTTGTCCTGTCTTCCATATTTTTATTTCTTCCTCAAACAACGTAGAGTGTCCCTCTTCCTCATACTCTTTATTTGTCCGCTTCATATTTCTATCACAAAAAAAGTTTATGAAATGCTTTCCATCTCCGCAGTCGACGGAGAAATGTAAACAGATTTCTGCTCATGCCTGTACATCTTCCTGTTTCCCACCTGTCTTCCTGCCTGCTTCCACACATGCTGCGTTCCACTTGCCTGCCTCCTACGTGCTTACCTGCCTGCCTGCCAGGTTTTCTCATCCTGTCTATTTTCCTGTCCCTTGTCTGTCTGCCTGCCCTCTTCACCCTATCCATCTGCCTGTCTGCCTCACCCCATCTCTCTTCCTGCCTGCGTCTCACCTGCTTAACTGCCTGCTTGATTTTCGCATCCTGTCCATCTTCCTGCCTAGTGTCTGCCTACCTGTCTGCTTGCCATTCTCACCTTGTCCATCTTCCTGTCTTCCTCATCCTATCCATGTTCCTGTCTTCCTCATCCTGTCTATCTTCAATTCTTCCTCGTCTTCTTTAGCTTCCTGTCTTCCTCATCCTGTCCATTTTTCTGCCACTTACCTGCTTACCTGCCTACCTGTTCGTTTTCCTGACCTTTGCCTGTCCCCATGCCTGATTACTTTCTCCCTGCCTTCACTCACCCTGCCTGCCTGTCTCCTACCCCTGCCTCTCTCCACTCTGCTTTAGTTACCCCCTTGTAAACAACTCTCGTGCCTCTGTGCTGCGTCAGTCGCTTGAAACTTTATTGTAAACACTTAACTCGTGCGATTTCTCTGGCTGGTTTAGCTCTTTGAACGCTCAGATGCATGTCAGCTGAATAATATAGTGAATGTTATGGCCTTGTTTTAGTTTGCGTAAAATTGTGTGTGTTTGTGTGTGTGTGTGTGTGTGTGTGTGTGTGTGTGTGTGTGTGTGTGTGTGTGTGTGTGTGTGTGTGTGTATGTGTGTGTGTGTGTTTGTGTTTGTGTGTGTGAACTAAAGCACATGGATATCATAGTAACGTGCAAGAAACAACAAGAAAGAGTTTAACCCTCTCATGATCAGGACAGCTCGAGTATAGACGATTTTATTCAGCTGAGAGCGAGTGTAGGATCGTAAGAGTGTTTACAGCATCACAATTAACCCCTTCATCTCCGGGACAACTCTACTCATTTCTAACCAACGCCAAACGATTTAATTTTGCATAGAGTGAGAAGAGGAGCCTGAGAGTGTCAATTAAGTCACAACATTATCCAGTTTACACTTCAGCGTGTGAGAGGACGACCACAAAGACAGAAGTTGTTCGATCCCTGTTTGATGTAGGTTCCAATTCCCTTGTAGGTTCCAACTCCCTTGTTGTCTTGTCCCCGTTTACCTTGACACTGAGACACGTATTCCTGATGGCGTATCGTAGCACCTTTTCCTTAGCGATTTATTTTGCATATTACGCCTCTATATTCTCTTGGATGCAGTTTCTATCGTATTAATATTCACGTCATTCGCATGTGTAGTAAAAAAGAGAATAGTGAGGCTTAACATACTGAATAAATCGCTGCAAATTTTGTGATACGAAAATCTCCCAAGGCAGTTGTAATCGATCTTTCCTTTACTTCCCACTCCTCTCTCTGCCCTTCCTTTCTCTTCTCCTGCCTCTCCTCTCCCGTACCACTCTCGTCGTCCTGCCTCTCCACTCCTTTCCCCTTACTTCCCCTCCCCTCACTGCCTGGCCTTCCTATCGCCTTTCTTCGCCTCTCATCCCATATTCTCTCCTCTCCTCTCCTCTCCTTCCCTCTAAACTCACCCGTGCCCTACTTTCACACTCGCATGCGTGTTGCACAACTCCTCATCACTTCGAGTTTCCTTTTCCTGCTCTCTCCTTGTTCTTCCTCCACCTCTTCTTCCCTTCCTCTTCCTATTCTTCTCCCCCTCCTCTTCCTCTGCCTCCATCTTTTCTTCTTCTCTTCCTATTCTTCTCCCCCCTCCTCTTCCTCTGCCTCCATCTTTTCTTCTTCTCTTCTTCCTCTTCGTCGCCGCATATAGAATCTCCTACATCCCTGCTAGTCACGACCCTGAATATTTTTGGCGGGTTTAAAGATTTGTAGTGTGACCATCAGTAGCCTTTGCACCCCCAATTAAAGTGTTTCCCAGCCTACTCATCCTCATCTCATTAAATTGTGAAAAAAGGACTTAATTAACACTCAGTCTCGCCTATAGGTTGCTACTTTCATCTCCAGTACCTTCTTTCTAGCCTCTCAGTCTGGCTTACTCTGCCCTTCAACCTGCCTCATCCTTCTCTCAACCTCCCTTACTCTGCCTTGCAGCCTGCCTCACCCTGCTTCCCAGTCGTGCCTATAAGCTGCCACTTTCATCTGCCTGCCTCTTGCTGCCTGAGAACTTTCCTGCTTGCAACTGCGCGCCCCCCTGCTTCCACCTACTTTTCCTGCCTCCATCCACTGCCTCATTTTTCTGCCTCCCCCTCCCTCCTTTCACATGCCTACGCACTTTCAGCATGCCGCTCTCGTCTTCCGTCGCCTTCCTCCTTCCTTGCCTCTTGTCTTTTTTTTCCCTCCTATCTCCTCGTCGTCTCTCCTCATCTCTCCTTGTCTCGTTTCTCCCTTCCTTCTCTCTTCTTTCCGTTTCTTGCCTTCTCTCTGCGTCCAGTTCCCTCTCTTTGCTTCGTCTCTCCTCTTTCCTACCTCTGCCTCTCCTCTCCACTCATCGTCTCTACTCTCCTTCCCTCACCTCGCCTTCTCCTTTCGTATCTCTTCTCCTTCCCTCACCTCGCCTTCTCCTTTCGTATCTCTTCTCCTTCCCCTCATCTGTCGTCTCCTTTCCCCTTCTCCTCTCTCCTCTCCTCTCCTCCCTTCCTCTCTTTTAGCTCCCCTCGTCTCTCTCCTTCCCTCGTCTCCTCTCCTCCCCATATCTGTAATCTCATCTTCTTAGGTTATTCTGCCGTCGTCACTGTCTGCATACAATTACACGTCTCATGTCGTGTGTCTGTGTGTCTGTCTGCCTGCTTGCATAACCCCAAGTCAGTCTCCATTACCCCCTTTGTAAACTGATTAGCGTGTATGCTCGTGCCTCCCCTCTGGTTACCTGTGCAATCATACCTTCCTGTTTAGTATGCATCCATTCCTCTGTCTCTGATTCTCCGTGTTTCCCCACACTTCTTTGGCTCTATTCTTCTTCTGTCTGTAATTTAGCTGTAGCTCCTGGAACATTTTATAAATTTTCTATTGGCGATATCTTGCAAAGTAAGTGAATTACGTATCTTCCTTAAGTCTTGTGAATACGTTGCTGAGAAAATGAACCATCCAGCACGCGCAAAACCCAGGTAAGACTTTGGCAATGTTGTGATGATTTTAAGTAATTTTCAGACAAAACTTTGATGATAATTGATTTCTTGACTTCACCATCAGTATTTTAACTCACCCTCTCAGGATCCCTTTTTCTTGCCTCACTGATGTCCCTTGTCTCACTTGGACTCCTGCCTCACCTGGACCCCTTTCACACCTGTCTCACTTGTACACCTGCCTCTCATGAACCTCCTGCCCCACACGCCTCGCTTGAACCTCTGCCTCACCTGCCTGACGTGCCTCCCTGCCACATCTGAACCGCTGCCTCAGCACCACATCAGCAACTTTACCTGAGCTAATACCCTTGCATTACCGGATCCTCCACCTCACCTGCCTCACCAACACCCCTGCCTAAGCAAACATTATCGCATCTCATCGCCTAACTTACTTTGCCTAGCCTAAACCTCTTCACTACGAGGGGCCTCTCCCTTAAGCTGAATAAAATCATCTTAGTGAAGCAAGAGTAGGATTAAGAGAAACTAGTTATACTGAATGACTTTAATGGAGATTGTGAGAGGGACCCTTTTAAAAGTTTACACGTTACATATGAAAGGCTTTAGTCCTCGTCAATTTTGCTTCAGAAAGTTGGACAGAAATTTGTGTGTGTGTGTGTGTGTGTCTGTGTGTGTGTGTGTAGCTCGACGGGCATGCACATGAACCCCCTTTCTAATATTCACACCTTACCACCTTTGCCTGCATACCTTTCGCCTCATTCAACTCCCCTCCCCAACATTTCATTTCTTCTATATTTTCCCTATCCCTTCGCACCCCTGCTTTTCATCAATGCTCCTGCCTCACTTTATTCCCTACCTCCGTACCTCACCCTGCCTTCCTCCATCTGCTCCCCTGCTTACAACGAACACTTGCTTCCTCTGCCTTAGCATCAACCCCTGCCTCATCTTTATACCTTGCCTCGTCACCTGGTTTGAAGAACTCCCCTGCTTCACACTAATTCTTGTTTGGCATTTGCACACACACACACACACACACACACACACACACACACACACACACACACACACACACACACACACACACACACACACACACACACACACACACACACACACACACACACACACACACACACACACACACACACACACACACACACACACACACACACACACACACACACACACACACACTTACACCCAAAACCCACACACACACCTACACACACACACACACACACACACACACACACACACACACACACACACACAAAACCCACACACACACCTCCAGCAGACACACACACCTCAAACGGGCAACACACCCAAAAATATGCATATGAAAACGATAAATAAAAACTGGACACTCGCACACACTCTCGTGTTTGCCAGCCCTCAGTTAGATCCGGCTGTGTAGGCGATTATGGAGAAAGAGTCGCCTGAGTTTGATGTCGAGGGGAAATATAAAAAAAAGATTGAAACTAACACTTGCAATTTGGGGACTACAAGGAAGGTCAACATATCAACATGGATTATTTTCATAGTATTAGTATCAGTCGCGATTAAAGCAGAATAATAATATGGTAAATAGCTGTAATATAATAAGAAGTTGTTTTGAACAATGTTAGAATTACATTTTGCTGTAAATAAGGAATATTCATTATCGAAGACCGTCCATTTGAGAAATTGCGTATTATTTTCCTTATTTACGGTCAGATTGAAGCATAACATTATTCCGCAAGCACTTTATTATGTCAATGCTATTTTCAGACGATGTTCATCTGTTTATAACTCTTGTTTGCTTTATTACCACGAAGATTATCAGTGTCGATATTTTGATCTTCCTTGCACCAACACTCGCAAGTGGTCAGTTGACAGAGAAACACAGCTGAACTAGAACAGCACTTAGTAGAGCGCATATCTCCGCCATCAACATCCATGCAATATTCGCTGAAAATTTTACGAAAATGTCGAAAAATGTCCCATCTCACAATGTTAAAGAAAGTGAAAAAAAAAAAAAAATCCTGAATCAGCACCTTCATGCGGATCGGCACCAAAATTTAATGGGAATCTATTCTGGTCCAAGGCCCGTTTTTCTACCAAGTTTCGTGAAAGTCCGTCCAGTAGTTTTTGTGTAATCTTACTCACAAACCAACCAACCAACAAACAAACAAACAAACAAACGGGCAGTGGTGAAAACATAACCTTCTTGGCGGAGGTAATAATCCCTTCAACCTGAGGACGATATTTTTAGATGTGGGAGGCTGCATTGTTTTGACCCGCCCTGTCCATCTCTCGTTCACTGGAATTTTTCAAAGTGCCTCACTCCCACAGACCTCAGTGACTGTAGCAGAGCCCCATATTAGGGTCCTGAAGCTTCCACATTTATCAAGCATCTTCGTAATTGTTTGTTTGTACTTACTACGCCCAGACGGTTTTTATCAGTTTTGAGGACACATTGCCAACTGGAGGGGTTAGATACAGCCTCCCTCAACCCCTTCACTAAAATGAGGGCTTCACTGAGCCGCCCAGTATAGTCTCTCCCCAGTGGATTCTAAAACAAAGTGGAATTGGTGGAGCTGCTGGCAGGGTGTAAGAGAGGATGATCCGACCTGTACGTATTTGCATCCTTATCGTCGAGCAGTCAAATTTTTTCATATTCCGTTCCTCGCATGACTACCTTTTTGGATTTTTTTTTTCTTATGGGTTTGAGCTGTTGGACTGCCATTCACATAGGTTGCTGTAATTTCCTGTCGTAACGAAAATTTGTTTTTACAGCAAGAAAAAATGAAAAGCATGAGATAAATTTTCGTTTCTTTGTGTGTGTGTGTGTGTTCTGTATATATATATATATATATATATATATATATATATATATATATATATATATATATATATATATAGAGAGAGAGAGAGAGAGAGAGAGAGAGAGAGAGAGAGAGAGTTATGTAAAATAGAAAGCTGTGAAAGGGCTAGAGAAAGTTATAACAAAACCCCCATGTAGCTGTATGGACAGTTTTTCTGTAATATGCGGAGAATTTTAGAACGAAAAGATAGACTGTAAAAATACTGCGACCCGTGAAGAGAACTTGCCTTGTATGTTTTCACGTTGACTAAAAATGGCAGGATTGATGGCAGTATCCTTCGCACGGAATTTGCCCAATAATTTATATCTCATACATCAAACGTGGGAGGGAATCGAGATGTGATCCCAGAAAAGTTGGGCCGCTGTTTCCCGGAAAGGGTGAAGCTGGGTTGACGAGGCGAGGCAGGTGAGTTTGAGGCAGGGGTGACTGAGACAGGGCAAGATGAGATAAAGCAGTGAGGGAAGGTAAGACTGGGTGAGGAAAGGGAGTTGAGGTAGTGGAGTGGTTGAGGAAGGAGTGGATGTGGCAGGTGAGCGTGAAGCAAAGGTGGGTGAGGTGGGAGTGGATGGCAGGGTTGAATGAGGCAAGGTGGATGAGGTAAAGGAGTGATTAAGGTAGGAGTGGCTGAGTGAGGCAGGAATGGAGAGGGCAATAGAAAGTTGGATGATGCGCTGTTTTTTAGTCAGGGTTAGGTGAAGCAGAGCGAATGAGGTAAGACGAAGTGGATGAGGCGGGGATGGAGGGGATAGTGGAAAGGGTAGGTGAGGTAGCTAGGTGTAGGCGGAAGGGTGAAGTGACGCAGAGACGGGGAAGAAAGGATGGAGGAGGCAGAGAAATGAGCAAGGTGAGATGGATGTTAAGCGGATGAGTAATGTCTTAGATGAATGAGGCTTGGAGGTGCGTGAGTGAGGAAATGAGTAAAACAGGTGAGTAGATGTAACAGACAGTCAGAGATGGGTGTGAAATTATGCTGAAAAGATTGGTGTGTGAATATGTTTACTAGTTATGTGGCCTAACTTACTGGATACCTTCATGATGGCTTCTGTTAATTTAGTGTCTTCATATATTTCGCATAGAATTCTGAAGGTTGTTTTTCCTGATTTTGTGTGTGTGTGTGTGTGTGTGTGTGTGTGTGTGTGTGTGTGTGTGTGTGTGAGAGAGAGAGAGAGAGAGAGAGAGAGACTGGTTGAAACAGAAAGGAGTAAAAATAGAAGGGATGAAGGGAGGTTGAAATAGTGTGACAGAGTGAGAGAGGAAGTGTGGAAGGCTGAAGCCAGGGAGAGAGAACGAGAGAGAGAGAGAGAGAGAGAGAACGAGAGAGAGAGAGAGAGAGACTGTTTATGTGCATTCATCTTCATATTCCTGCTCTCTTCATAGGCAGTACTTCTCAGCAGGGTGAAATGAAAAGCCTTTCTTCTCTACTCCCCTCCTCTCGCTGGCTGTCTATTGTTTCTCTCTTTTCTCATCTGCGTAGTGTTGCACCACTCTGATGCACCTATTGCACCGCTCACTGTTCCTCTGAGCCCTCTGTCTGCATCTCCTCTTATCCCTCCACCTTGCTTCTGTTACTGTGTGCATGTAGTACCCGTTTACCTGCCTAGTCTTATCCCTGTTCTGCCCAGCTCATTAATGCAAGGGTTACCTGGATTTGCAAGTACGTCAACACTGGTATACACTGTTTAGTCTCCCTTTCCCTCTGCTCATGACTTCCTGGTTCTTGCAGTGTATCCATGCATCTTGAAGCTAAATGTCTTGATTTTGGTTTTAGTTCAACTTTCTTTGGAAAGAATAAATGTGCAGACTCGCAGCGTTAGGTTCTGTCTTTTGGGGGTGAAAAATGTGCTTGTACGTTTGCTAGTAGGTGCGACTGCGAAGAAGCCAGATGTACATTTGCTAGCGTACTTACTGATTCATTTCATTGGGAAAAAATCAGATAGTGAACAGTGACTTTCGAAATCTAGTGATATAGTCTCAGGAACCCAGTAGATCTTCCAGAGTATTATGCACGAGTTTCATAATCGTTCAGTGGAAAAATGAACCGATACTTTTGTCCGAAACTGTACCTCATTGTGACAGAGAACATTCGCAGAAGAACAGTAGCAACGGCAACATAAAAAGATTAAAAAATAAATAAATAAATAAGTGCAACAGGGTGAAACAAAAAGGAGAGGGTGAACCGGGAAAGGGTTGGCAGGGGAGGAGTGTGGGCGGCAGGGGGCATGGTTAGAAGGGAGTGAGGGGAAAAATTTTAGCGTCAAAAAGAGAATGCGTGTATCGGACAGAGGGGAGAGGCAGAAGGGGAAGACCGGGACAGTATTTCCAGGCCGCATATTCCCTGGCTTTTCACTGGAATATCCGAATTTGTAGGGAAAATCTATAACACTCCCTTTTTCGCTGCTGTGGACGGTTTCATTCAACTGAGAAATTCCAGGTATTTTGAGGAGTGAAAACTGTTTTGATTAAATTTGTTCACAGATTTTGAGAGAGAGAGAGAGAGAGAGAGAGAGAGAGAGAGAGAGAGAGAGAGAGAGAATACTTCGATATTATTTTTCCCGGACGATTTTTCTCTGCTGATGGAACTTGTAGCAGTCAGAGGGTTCATGGTTACCCCAATTAACCCCTTCATAGCCATAAACGCACACCTGATTTCTTCACTTACATACGCTCTGCCGTGTGTGTGCAAGTAACCTCCAAAATGAAAAAAAGAAAACAGAATCAAGGGCCAAGGGTGAAGTTGGAGAGTTGGCACGGAATTAGAGAAAGAGTGAGAGATAGAGGAAGGGAATGAGAGTGAGAACCCCCCCTCCCCCTCCCCGAAAAGGACAAGCGTGGAGAAACCGGAAAAATATGGTAGCAATATCGGGCGAAGATGGAGAAATGGACGCCGTGATAGTGAGGAAGACTGCTGAAGGGTGAGCAATTTTGGGCGAGATCGGAGGGAGTTATGAAGGCAGGGAATGTGGGAGAGGTGGGCCCGGGGGGAAAAGAGTGTGTGTGTGTGTGTGTGTGTGTGTGTGCGTGAGAGAGAGAGAGAGAGAGAGAGAGAGAGAGATGGAAAACTCGTGCAGAGAATTTAAGAAGCAGAAGAAAATCAAAGGAATGGTATTAAGTGACCTCTGTCAGAATAATCCTACATGTAGAAAGCAGCATTTAAATTGTTTGGAAAGAAAAGAGGTCAGCCATAGAATATTCCTTAGTGTCAGATGAATATTAAACCATATACCACAGAACCGATAGAACAGAGGAAATATTGCAAGGAAAGTGTTTAGGATTGGAAACAGTAGTAGTAGTATAGTAGTAGTAGTAGTAATAGTAGTAGTCCCAAGTTCGTCTGAAAAGTGTTCCCATCAGACCGCAGGCTGAAACTACCCTCCTCATTGCAGTCCACCATCATCCTTTTGTCTGACAGGGAGGGAGTTGAGGGACGTTTGTATAACCGGGCAGTGGAGCCGCCCTGTTAAATCGGCGCCACCATATGAAGGCGTCCCTCCCAGCCCCATACCAGGAAGAGTAGCAGATAGAAGATGCATGCGCCGAGTCAAGAGTATAGAGAATAACACAGATTCATCGAGGAAGGAGAGCCAGAGATTGCTTATTCATGCAGAGAGTTGCAAGACATGAAAACTTTGTAGCACAGAGTCAAGAGAAAGGGGGAAATATCTTGACAGGAGAGGTAGGATAGGGAGAGTTGGAGATAAATATTCATCCACTGAGTGCATTGTAATAGTAGTACTTGTAGCCCCATGTTCTTCTAAAATGTGAACCCAGTGGACAATAGACTTAAACTGCCCTTCTGCACTCCACCATCCTCCTTTAAGGGGATAGGGAAGTAGCTGAGGGACGTTTGTGAGCCGCCTGGTTATATCGGTGCCACCACGTGAAGGCGTCCCTCTCCAGCTCCTGGAATGTAATATAGTGTAACACGGAGTCGAGGGAATAGAATAATATGAGGGGTAGAAAAGGGCATTGGTGGAGGCAGAGATGGAATGTTCAAGCACGTTGTTTAGAAAATAGAAAATTATAACTATGGAAACTATGCAGAGGACTAGCTGGCCGAAAATTCTAGAGTGACAAGGGATGTTTCTTCAGCTTGTGAATTGAGAATATGATAACCACGAAATCATGCTGTAATTTTTGGTGGTTGATGCGTGCAAAATACCTGACATTTCATGTTCTATTTTTGTATTTCCGGGGTTATGAGAGAAAGAATGCTATTACCGCATTCCCTTCGTGTCATAAATGCGACAAAAAGAGCCGTGAGTGAGGGAATAAAAACCACCTTTTTTTTTTTTTTTTTTTTTTTTTTTTTTTTTTTTTTTGCCAGGGTTGTCAATTTTGGGCTTTTGGCACCAGATCAAGAAAAATTAGTATCGTCAGAACTCTGTATTTTCGACGAGATCTTTCTATATATTACTTTTTTTTTTTTCCAGTTGTAATACAGGTTTCAATCATACGTATTTCGTTATCTCAGTCATGTGTATTGCAATATCATTCAGACTAAACTGGATGAGTGTTGCATACTGATATATCTGAGAATGGTTGACATTGTATATATCCCTTTACTTTACTAATATCGTAAGGATTATGGCATTTTTCTAACAATTTCGCGAGAGAGAGAGAGAGAGAGAGAGTCGCAGATGGGAAACTCATGCACGGAACCAAAAAGAACAGAAAAAAAACTGCCAAGAAAAGGGTACTGTATAAAAATGATTCGCCAATAGCACCAGTTGAGAACCACTGCCAGCTCGCCCACAACTACCACACAACCCTTGCATCCAGACCAGTACACCCTATCCCCTCTCTGTCACCCAGCATCAACAACCACTACTACCACTACGGCCATAACTACCACACAACCACTCAACCACTATGACCTCTACCACTTCGACCGCAGCATATCACCGATGATTTAGGGTTAAAGGGTATTAGGCTGATTCACGGAGGAAGAGAAGGTAAAGAGCTTGAGTAGTCAGAGTGCGACCTGTTGTCTATAACACCTACCATAAAAATAAAAAATCGAGGATGATTCCATGACAATTCACTGACTACATAAAATAAGCATAGATATGAAAAAATATATATAGAGGTGAACTGTTGAACTCATCCCTTTGCCAGCGTCCTCCCCATCAGTAGAGTTTCTAGGACGATATGACTAAGGAAAACAAAAAATATATGAATAAATAAATAAAGTATGACAAAAGTTCGTATGGATAAGTAAATAAACTCTTGCCTCTGCCTTCGTCATCACCATCCACACGGCCATAGTGCTTCTCCGTGGTATCATCTCCCGCCTGGCATGCCCCATCTTCATCTCCATTATCACCGCCATCACCACCACCTGCACACACACACACACACACTCCTTCCTTCCCCCTCCCTCGCCATACTGCTAAACACTCCACACTAATCGAACCCCATCGCCAGCCCATTCCCTCATCACCATTATCTTCGTCGCTATCTGTTATCACTCCCGGTCACTTCTTCCCCTCTTCCTTCCCCCTCCACACTTATAGACAGATCATTCTCTCGTCACCATTACCTTCGTCTCTGTCTATATTTTCTCCCTCTCATCATCATCATCGTCATCATCATCATCATCATCATCATCATCATCGTCATCATCCTATCTATTCCACCCAAAGTTAGTGTGAGGTAGGATCCAAAACAAGGAAATAGAAAGTAAAAAAGTGGAAGACCCATCAGCTGTATGCCCAGGAAAATGAGTCACGCCTTCATCCATCCATCATTCTAGCCACTGGAACCCTGGCTCTTCCCACCAATCGAACACAATCGTCAATCCTTTCCGTCATCACCATTATCAGCCCTCACCGTTTGTACCCACCTTTCCACCCTCCCGCACTCTCTCCAATACTGTGCTCTTATATTGTTAATCGAAAAACTATCGCCAACCCATTCCGTCATCACCATTCCTTCCTTCACCATCACCATAACCTTCTCCTCATACTATTTTTTGTCTCCCCTTTTACTCCCTTTCCTCTTACCTCCTCGTCTTTTATCCTCTTCCCTCTCATCCCCTTCCCTCGCACTTTTTCTCTTCCTACTCTCTCCCCACTTACTCGCTACTCGACTTTCTCCCCGCTTACTCTCTCCTCTTACTCTCTCCTCTCCTCCATCCCCTCCAATTCTCTCCCTTTTTACCCTCTCCCCTCATTCTCTCTCCTCTCCAAAGCCGCGGCCATTCTCAGTATAACCAACTTTGTCACTTGCATTAACTCGACACCCTCTCATCCTTGCTTTATGCGCGGTATCACTCTCCTCCACGCCTCTAGCCTACCACCGCCATTTCAACCACTACCCTTTTTTTTACACTCTCAGGCTCCTGTAATTCACTCCCAGCTGAATGACATTGTCTGAAATATAACACTCGAGTTCCTGTGATGAGGAGGTAATGGTGACAGTATTTACCGTTAAGTTTCCATGACTCTTTCTCAGATGAACCAAAACGTCTGGCAGGGGATAGAGTACTAGAGTTGTATCGAGCATAAGAGGGTTACCACAATTTCCAGTAATATCTCTGTCTTGCTCTCCAACACCACCAGCACCCCAACTCATGTGTTTACCCCAATAATCAAATAATCATTCATCCACACCAAAAGAATCATTACCATTTTGTCTACTTCCAATATTACCAGTTTCTCATATGGTCTTTCTCCGTGTATACTCTCTTTTGCCTGCCAACAACAACAGACCTGTACCCTTTTACTTATCCCCAGTACCCATTCACTTACCCTTAGCGAACCATTAACACTTCAGCCGCCATTGTTATTAGCAACATTGCCACCAACACCCCTATTACTCCTCTTCATACCTCTACCGAAAATTAATAATCATTACGTTCACTACAGCCACCACAGCCCCTACCACTTTTAGCCTTTCAATATAGAGATGTTTTTGTGTATTTTGCTGTTACCACTACTAAGCATGTCATTCTAAATAGGGGAGTGCCCAAGTATTGAAGTGATTAATGTAACACCAGTAGTTTAAAAAAAAAAAAAAAAAAAGTTATCCTCTGACCTGATTAAAATCGTATGGAGGTAGCAAGAATATACCTCACGAAGACGTCGCCCGTATTGAAAGGGTTAACTACCGCTTAGCTAACTCATTCTGCTCAAAGGCCCTGTAATTTCCACCAACAGCACCATTGCCCCCACTATTATCATTACCCTTCCTCATGCCTTTGCCCCTCCAGAATCACCACCAGCGTAACTTGGACTGCTTGACTGCGGTGACCTCATTTCCCGGTGTTCCTGCTACCTCTTAACTACGGTGACATTCCCTGGTGTTCGTGCTACCTCCAGACGATTTTATAAGCATCAGAGAAACAGTTTCATTTAAGGAGGTAAAAATAATCCCCACAGAACACCACCACATAGAAAAAGTCTCCCTCAAAGATTGGAATCGTGAGGTAACTGCAAGACTGACCTGAAAATGACGTCCCGGGATTAAGGAAGGGGGATGACGGGGTGTAACTACCATGCTTCCTACCATCATTACAGCAAACAGTCCCTGTAACTCACCAAAACCCGTACGTTACCTCCATCATGCTTACTCTTACTCATGTCCGCACCCTTAAAATTACCACCAGAATCATCTTCAACTACCACCCTTATTGATATCATCCCATCCAACACTTCTGTCATTTTCGTCCACGCCACCATTACCCCTGTCCTTCTCATTTAATCATTATTTCCCCTTTAATCACTGTATCTTTCATTCTGTATCTTCCAGAAATCAATACCAGCACCACTTGAATAACCCTCTGAATTACCATCTTTCCAAGTAACACACAAATCATTTCCACCCACTCTACCATCACCACCATTCACCTGCCATCATTCTTTATTTCCCCTTTCATCACTTTATTCTTGACTCATTCCCTTACTTCCAAAATCTCGACCAACACCACTTTAACGAACTTTCCCTACTATTACCATGATTCCAACTAACACCCCTATCATTTTCACCCACACTACCATTACCACCATCGCCTACCATTACCTCCCCACACCCCCGCACCCAAGGACCCTCGTAATATCCTTTGCGTGCGGCCAGCCTGTATCATTTGCGACTTCCCCCCCTTTGCTAGGAGGGTCCCGGGGTGATTACCTTTGTTTACCTTTCATTTATTCACGGAACCTCCCCTCCCTTCCCCCTCCCCTCCCTCGCCACCTTCGCCCGGAGTCACCAACGCGTGCGGTAATGAGTCTGCCTGGCGGGGGAGTGGGGCAAGGCTGGGTAAATAGTGGGAATGCCAAAGGAAAGTGCTGGGGTGTTTGTCTTGGGTTGCTGTTTTATGTTTGTGCCTCAGGGTGTAGGAGAGAGAGAGAGAGAGAGAGAGAGGGGGGGGGGAAGTCTGGAGGTGAGGTTTACGGTTATAACTCCTGCAGCATGTTATTATATCCAACACGAGGCCCTGCTCTGGAGATGACATAGTTTACCTCGATCCTCCTCCCCTCTCTTACCCACACCTGCCTCATACTGTTATTATAATCCTCTTTTACCTTGAGGGCTCTTTCCTGTGTTGAATTAATTTGTCTGACAAGAAGAAGAATACAATAGGAATGGTACGATACAGATTTTTGCTGAACAAGAATACAATAGGAAGGGTACGATACTGATTTTTGCTGAACGAACTCATTGGTGTTTGGTTCACGTGAAATTGGATACATAAATTAGTGTTCAGTCAAGGATAAACTTTCGCCAACTGTTCCACCTCGTCTGCTTCAGACTTAAGGCCATATTCATCACTTTGCTCCCTGACGCATCACATCAGAGAGAATCAGTACGAGCACAGAAATACAGATCCACGAAGCCTCTTTCACCTGAGGAACGTGAGAAGCGGGAGTGAAATATTAGGGAAACTTTTGGTTCCGATTGCACCTCTTACATGCAAAACTGAAATATGAACTCGGAGTCTGCATACTGTGAGGCTAAGTGTCTAGGATTACACATTTCTCTGCCTATATTTGAAGGCACGACAGCGAGGCCATTTTAGCCGCGAGGTTGGGGTACCGATGTTCAGACTTTTCACGCTTTTAAAAAGGACTTAAGTCTGAAAACCAACAGATGAGAGAGAGAGAGAGAGAGAGAGAGAGAGAGAGAGAGAGAGAGAGAATGCATATGTAAAGGCTGCTGAGTGCCACCCGGAAGGGACGCAAGTGGGTGGGGGGGCACGTAGACATAGAGTTCGGAATAGTGTACAGTTAGGGAGTTCGGAAGCTTCCTTTGTAGCAGCGAAACAGTGATAATGAAGTGAAAGGCAAGTACTGCAGTAGCGAAGACAGAGACACTAAAGAGGATCAGTGAGAGGAGGAAGCAGAGACGAATGATCTTTGACTCCAGGCAGACTACACTCGTTTATCTCTTCTCGCTATACTCTTTTTACTCTAACTTGGCCCAGATTTTCGTCCTTTTGCAGCATGTCGCTCGGTTGCATAAAAAGATAATGCTACGGCTATGCATCCTTTCCACAGCACTTCTTCCTGACTAACATCATATTCTGTTGTTAATTCAATAGTTCCAACTGTGAATAGGGAGATGACAATTTTAGGTCGTTAAAGATAGTATAGATCACGGGATGGGATTTTTTTTTTTTTTACTTTCCCCTCCAGTTCGTGAAAAGAAAAAAAACATAAACTGAAAAAAAGAATATGGAGATTACAGCAAATTAAGGTAGAGAGAGAAAAAAAAAAGACGTGACCCTGTTAAAAAAAAAACTAAATGGACGGATATATCTCGCGAAACAGTCTGGAACGAGGACGAAGTTGTTTGGAAGCGCTGATGTTATCGTGGGCCTTTTTATAGTGCTCGCCCAAATGGAAGTGTTCGGTCGGTCACTCGCGAGCAGATTTTTTCTTTTTCAGTTTTTCCTTTTTTTCGTTCAGCTGATTGGTGCTGGACATACGGGTTGACAGTTTCATTCTCTCTCTCTCTCTCTCTCTCTCTCTGTTACTTGCAGCTTTCCCATATCTCTCTCTCAGTTCTGCCATTTACGTGACTTATCCCAGTTTGCTACCCTTAGCGTTCCTATCCTCCTCTCCTCTCCTTTCTTTTCTTTCTCTTCTCTCCTCTCTTATCGTCTCTTCTCTCCCCTCCTCTCCTCTCCTCTCCTCTACTTCCTTTTGTTTTCCTTCGTTTCCTCTCACCTCCTCTCCTCTGTTTTCCTCTTGTGTTCCATTTCCAAATCTTTTTGTCCTTCTCATACCTTCACTATCCTTCCTTTCATTAATATTCCCTTCCCTTCCCTTCCCTTCCCTTTCCTTCCCTTCCCTTCCCCTTTCCTTTTCTCAACGTACATACAGTAGTTTTCCCTATGTCTCGCCATCACGTGCAGTTTCTTCATATTTCCCCATCACGTGCAGCTTCCCCATCTCTCCCAGTTACGTGCAACTTCCTCGTCTCTCCCCATCACGTGCAGCATCCCTATCTCCCCATTTACGTACAACTTCCCCGTCTTTCCCCATCACGTGCAGCTTCCCCATCTCTCCCAGTTACGTGAACCCTCTCCGTTTGTCGGCCGTACCGCCCCTTCTGGCATTCCTTAATATATGGTGTTCCGTGCTCTCTTACCTGGGCTTTCCTTGCACCTGTCCCCCCCCCCTCTCTCTCTCTCTCTCTCTCAGTTTATCGTTATGCCCTGTGCAATTACCGTCGCTTTACTTTTTCTGTTCTCTTTACTTACGTTACTTCTCATTGTTTTCTTCTCTCTATCCTTATTCCCTTTTCGTCCATAATTATATGTTCCTGCATTTCTCTTTCCCAGTATAATTATTTGCCATCATTATATCCCTTCTCTTCACTTTATTTATCTTGCTATTTCTTTTTTTCTGTCTTTCTCTTTATCAGTCTATCTCGATCTCTTCCTGTCTGTGTCTGCTTTTATTTTCTTTCCACTGTTATGTCATTCCCTTTTCTGTATGTTTGCTTTATTTTATTACACTCTTCCTTTTCTCTTATCTGTTTTCACTATAACGTCTCTGTATACTGTATTTTATCTAAGTTACTCTTCCTTGTGTTCTTTAGTTTCTATCTCCGGCAAAATTTCTGTCTCGGTGTGTCCGTTTCTCTTTCCGATGTTATTAATTTTCCATCCTTCGTGTCGTATTTATCCTTCAATATCACCTCTCCGTTTACTACGTTTATGTGTCTAGTCCTTACACTCCTCCTCTTCTTCCCTTTGGTATATTTACGTCTATTCCTTGCACTCCTCCTTTTCTTCCTTTTTCCTTTTCTTTTCTTCTCTTGTCTTACAACCTGCCCCTCCTATCTTGTCTTGCCTGCCCGTTTCCCTGCCTGTTTCTTTGCCTCTTTCCTTCATATCGTTCTGGTCTTGCACCGTATTTTCCATTCTTATCTCCCTCCTACATTTCACTTCCCCGTTCCCTTCTTCTCTCGCTGTGCAGTTTTTGTTCATTTTCCCTCTTATCGTCCTCGCTTTCTTGGGTCTTCGCGTGTAAGATCCTTTTTCTTTTTGTATCTCTCTCCTGCGCTTCTTCCCTGCCTTTCCATTCTTCTCGTAATGGCGTTTGATTAAAAGTGAGTTCGCGAAGGATTGGTGCCTGAGGGAGATGCTTTCATGTGGTGGCATGGATATAACTGAGCGGTTCAACTGACTGGTTCCTCACTCACCTACTTCCGTGATGGAGTGCAGGAAATGGAAGCTAAACCCTGCAGTCCACTGGGTGCACGTTTCACAGTAGTCTGGAGCAACAACAACAACAATCTTTCGAAGTTTACCATCCCCTTGCATCTTCGGGTATCGCCTGCATTTTCTCCCCTCCGTACACCTTACACTCCTTTCTTCTTCCTTTTCTGTCACCCACATGCGTGAGTTTATTGTGTGTCTTCACTTTTGTATACCAGTCTCGGGTTTCCTTTACCGTCAGCTTCTCACGCTTGTATACTTCATCGTTCATTTTACTTTCCCCCTTCCATTCCTTCTCTTCCACCTGCTTTTCCATCTTTTTTCTCTCCTTTACCTCCCTCCACACCATCCAGCTCTTGCATCTACATTCCAGTCATTTTTTTTCCTTCATTATCTTTTCTCTCATTCTGCTTCTGTTCCTCCTATTTTCCAATTTTTTATATTATTTCCTTTAGCTTTCATTTCGCCTTCATTCTGTTACTCTTAATTTTCACTCCTTCTATCTTCTTTATCTATTCGCCCCTCATCCTTCCATTCGCTTCTGCTTTCTAATATGTTTTAAACTCCATTTTATATGTATATAGCGTATACAGTATATTATTATATATATATATATATATATATATATATATATATATATATATATATATATATATATATACAGCATATATCTGTCTGTATCTATCTATCTATCTACAGTATGTATATATATATATATATATATATATATATATATATATATATATATATATATGTGTGTTTATACCGGTTGGTGGGACCTGAAGGAGATGGCAAGAGACGAATATTGGTGGAGAGAGTTCATCGAGGCCCTATGCATCCCGTGGGGTGCCACGGGAAATTCTCTCTCTCTCTCTCTCTCTCTCTCTCTCTCTCTCTCTCTCTCTCTCCCTCTGTGCGCGCACACACACACACACACACACACACAAGCCTACATTTAAAACACTGTATAGAGAAAGTATTAAGGAACTTGCCTGCAATTTAACCTGTCACTTACTGTCCCCATTTTCATCGCCATTTCATCCTTTTGTAACTTCCACCTTTAGCCTTTATCCCTCCTGCGTTCCGTTCTTTCATTCTTTGCCTTCCTTTCTTTTCGGTTCGTGGATCGTCCTTTCCCCTCACTGCTAGCATCTCACCACAAAAATGTGTTGAGTAACTACCATTTTCTTTTCTCGCACAACAATCCTTTCTTTCTTCATAAGTCCCCCCTCCGTGGTTCTTTCTCTTTGTGTCAGTTGTCAGCCCTTTTCTTTTCATATCTTTCTTTCATCTTCCCTCTTCCTCTCTTAAAATCTTACTTGTTAATCCTCTCTCTCCCAAGCACTCTCTCTGCTTTTTACACATACTTTTCCTTTCTCGTTTCTTCTACCCCCTCCTCTTCTTTTAATGCCTCCCTTATTTAGAGTCTCCTCCAGTCTGTATTTCACCATTGCACTTCGCTGATAGTTCACGCGTATATATAGAGTTTTCG
The DNA here is from genome assembly GCF_032717465.1 of Coenobita brevimanus. Classification (NCBI taxonomy): domain Eukaryota; kingdom Metazoa; phylum Arthropoda; class Malacostraca; order Decapoda; family Coenobitidae; genus Coenobita; species Coenobita brevimanus. The sequence continues at coordinate 62,152,763 of NC_137008.1, forward strand.
TCCTTGTACATTGTACCCCTACAGTCTCTCTCCCTTCCTCTTTCATCATCTCCTGTATCCTCCATATTCTCAATCTTTCATCTCCCCCTCTCGATGTATCTGTTTCTGCTTCATGCATATATATATCTCTCTCCCTCCCATACTCTTACAATATCTCACATTTTTCCCTAAATTCTCCTGCTCAGCTCACATTCTTTTACACTTTCTGCTTTTCTTGTATACGCCATTGTTCTCCTTTCGTCCAACCCTTTCGTTTTATCATTCATTGCTTCGTGTATTTATATCTTTGTCTTCATACTCTAATAATCTCGAAGGTGTTTCATTTTCTTTTATATTTCTCACATTCCCGTTTCTTTTCACTTTATGTATCTCTGAAATTCACCGTCTTTCCTCTCTGTTTCATTCCACCTTCTCGTTTTTTCTTTCTCTTTCAGTTATTTATACTCCTTCCCCTCTCGTACTCATTTATAATCCCACCTGTTTCTCTTCACACTCTCTGACAAATCTATTTCGTCCCTCTCCACTGTATGTTTCTCGTATATTCACCATGTTTCCTCCCTCTTTCGTTCTCCCCTCCAGTTCATTCAGTCGTCAGTTCAGTTATTTATACCTTTTTCCCCAATGCCCTTTTTCTATCGTACGTGTTTCTCTTCTTCTCTCTTCCACACCTCACTCGCTCTCTTTTTACTCTCTTCCACTTCTCACTATTCTCTTCCACATATCTCTTGTTCTGTATACTCTCTTCCACATCTCACATGCACTTCATACCCTCTTCCACATCTCACAAGCTCTTTTTTTCTTTTTATTCTTTTTTTTATCTTCCAGGCCATCGTTTTTCTGCCCTCTGTCATTGCTCTTTCCACCTGTTTCCTTCTGCTGTAATTCTTTTTCCCTTCTTCATCCTCTGCTAGTATTTCTCGTCTTTTCCTTCATTCTCCCTTACATATCTCAACTTCTCCCTTTTCTCCCTCTTTGTGTATTTCGTGTATCTGTTGTTCACCTCCCACTTTCGCCCCACCCTCTCGTTCAACTCTTTATTTGCGTCGGATATATATACCTGTTTCCCCTTCTCATTCCCGGTTCTTACCTGTTCTTACCTGCTTCTATTTTCTCCCGCATATCGCAGGCACACATTCTCTACTCTCTTCCTGACCTTCACTCTCTTCGGTTTCCTTTTCTTTATTTAATTTCTTTTTCTCATAATCTCCTAACCTGGAGTCCTTTATAAGATTCCTAGAGTCGTATTCTTGTTAAATTGAGGAAGCTCCCTAACTCCTTTTCCTAAACGATGTATTTTGCTTATTACACCTTACTGTCCCCTTCTATGTTACATAAATCCTTCCAATATCACCATCATCACTGTCATCATCATCAAATTTTCACATCTCTGGTTGCACCACCAAAACCACCACCACCACCACCATATTATCATCATCATCATCATCAAATTTTCACATATCCAGTTCCATCACCACCATTATCACCATCGCTCACATTATCACCACCATCACCACCACCTTCAGACACATTATCCGAGGTTTCCAGATCACCACCACCACTGCCATAACTACCACCGCTATCACCATCACCACCACCACTCAGTGCCATCATCATCATCATCACCCATCACATTTCCGGATCCAGACACCGCCATCATCATCCCAGTCTTCCGGATCATTGCCCGAAACTGGACGATTCGAACTGGTGGAGGGGAGGGGAGAGGGGTGAAAGGGGGAGAAGGTGGAGAGGGGAGAGGGGAAGAGGGAGGGGGGGTCGAAATGCCCCATGATAGCCAGCGAGGATCGGTAACGAAAACGATATGAGGAAGGGAAGGATAAGTGGTAGAAATCTGTGGAGGCGAGGGTGGAGGAGTGAGGAGAGAAGTGGAGGGACTGGAGGCAGGCAGAGAGGAGTGCGGGGAATGTAGGGGGAGTGTGGAGGGGGATGGAGAGGAGTGGAGGGAAATGAAAAGAAGTGGAAAGTAGTGGAGAGAAGTGTAGGGCACTGGAGAGGAGGGAAGTTGGGGGAAATGAAGGGATGTTGTAGGGAGTGGAGGAGAGTAGAGGTAAATGGTGGGGAGAGGAGTGGAAAAGAGTGAAGGGAAGGGTAGGGGTGCTGAGGGAAGTGGAGGGGAGTAGAGGGGAGTGATGGAAAGTAAAGGGAAGTAGAGAGGAGTGCAGGGGAGTGGAGGAAGGTGGCGTGGAGTAGAAATGTGTGTGGGGAGGGGGGAGTGGAGGGCCTCGCTTCCTCAGCAGTTTTTGAATCAGCGTGAGAATCTATACGCCTCATATCAGGGCAGTCTTCTCGTGGGGTTGGGGTGGGGGGTGTTGGGGGAGGGGTAGGAGTGAGAGGGAATTGGAGGTGGCTGAGTTAGGAAAGGAAGAGAGGGGATGAGAAGGTGAGAGAATGGTGGAGGAGGTAGCGGAGGGAGGGAGATAGGGGACAAAAAAGGGAGGGAGGAGTCGAAGGGGAATTAGTTATCACAGAAAAAGGAAGATAAAAGCATACTGAAGAGAAGATACAAGGTAACGGAGAAGAGAGAAGAGGAGAAGGAGTAGAAAAGGATAAAACGATAGAAAAATAACATAATTCCTGCTGGAGAAGGAAGAAAGAGAGGGAGCTAAAGAGGAAAGAGAGAAGAGGAAGACGAAAAAGGGAGGAAACTAGTGCTCTGAACTAAAGGAACGGAGAGAGAGAGAGAGAGTTGTTTGCTTAGGAATGAGGTTGTTAAGACTGGGGAAACAGAAGAAATACCAGCTTTTAGGAAAGAGAAAAATGTTAGTTGTAAAATAGAAAACAATCACTGGGATAGAGTAAGGGAATTAAGGCCTAGAGGAGCAATGAAAGAGATAGGAAGGGGTTATGATGGATCTGTGCAGCAAAGAAAATGGAGTTGAGATAAACTGAGGAAAGCTCTGAATAAAACAAGAAGCAGCGTGAAGTGTGTGTGTGTGTGTGTGTGTGTGTGTGTGTGTGTGTGTGTGTGTGTGTGTGTGTGTGTGTGTGTGTGTGTGTGTCGGTACGTGCATGTTTGTGTGTGTGTGTGTGTGTGTGTGTGTGTGTGTGTGTATTTGTTTGTGCGTATATACAGTATGTGTGAGGATGGGATGGGGAGGACTTTGTGTGGTTGATTTTTAACACTCTGTATAACTAGGGTGTGGGGTCTGATACTGATATGTATACGTGTGTATGTATGTGTATGTGTATTTATGTGTGTGTATCCCAAAGTGTTTCTGAGAGAGTGATTTATTACTGCTATGTATGTAAGTGTGTATGTGTGTATGTACAGTATGTGTGTACCTGTATACGTGTTTGTGTACATATGCGTGTGTAAATATCTCTCTGTGTTTCTGAGTGAGTGATGCATTAATAACCCGCAGCAGCGCCACAGAAAAGCCCAGCGTGGTCTGTGGTTCCGAGGGAGAGAGAGCGAGGAACAAAGGGGGTTCGAATTTAAGGTTCTCTAAGGCGTGCTTGAATGGAGTGGGGAGATTAGGGGAGCGAGGGGGAAGGGTGGGGAGATTAGGGGAGGGGGAGAGAGGGGCAGAAGGAGTAAAGGAGGGGAGAGGGGCAGGGAGAGAAAGAGGGGAGGAGGGAGAGGCAGGGAGGGCGACAGGATGGGGGAGGGAGAGGTTGTGGAGGGTTGTAGAGGTTTTAGGGTGTGAGTGGGAAGGAGAGAGAGAAGGGGAGGAATGTGGAGAAGAAGCATGTGGGTGGGGAAAGATGAGGAGAGGGATGAATGGGAGGGAAGGGAAGAGGTGAAGTGGGGAGGAAATAGGCACTGAGATAAGGGAAGTGAGGGGAGGGGATAGGGAAAGAAAGAAGGGAGAGGGGCTTGGAAGTGAGGGAGGGGAGAGAAGGGGAGGAGAGGGGAAAGGGAAGGGGCAAGGAGAGGGGAAAGGGAAGGGGCAAGGAGAGGGGAAAGGGAAGGGGCGAGGAGAGGGGAAGGGATGAGTGAGGGGGGTAAGATTGATCGCACTTCTTTGCACACCACAATCCAAGAAAAACTGGCTGCAAAGTTTGGCAGTATAATACCTTGCTATTGACAGTAGTGGCATTGTGGAGGCAATAATGTGGACGCCCTTGTTGGTGTTGTGTGGCCTTAGAATAATATATCTTTTCTTTTAATTATCTCCTGGCCCAGATTTTCGTCCTTCTTCAGCTTATTTCACGCAGCTCACTGGCAGAAAAAGACAATATTGCGGCTCAACATTATTTCCATCACTTCCTTTTTACTAATATTTTATTCTAGGGTTAATCTGTTGTAGAGCCTCAGCTTTCATGTTTTAGAGGTGGTAAATTTATGTCAAAATTCAGTAAGAAATTATAGTTCATGGTGAAATTTGATGGTTTTGGAATGTATAACTTGATGCTTATTACGGTGGTTTATTTTCTTTAATTAATGGTAGTTTCAGACAATTTAACTCAGGTAAGAATAGAACCTTCGAACTGGAGGGCTTAGATGGGGTATCCATTAAATCTTCTACAGGTTCAAAGGGTTTAACTCAATTAGGAAGAGAAGAAAGAAAGAAAGTTGGGAAAAAAGTCAATAAAGCGATGATGAAACTGTCACTATATACACAAAGTAAACCATTAACCATAAAACAGACATAGGATCATAGTACACACACACACACACACACACACACACACACACACACACACACACACACACACACACACGTGTATCCTTAGTTACGCATAGTGTATATACGAATACATAATTTACGAGCGCGGACGTGTCTACTTACGCACATACACAAGCCTACTCAAACATGCACACGTGCGCATGATAAAAAGTTGCATGAACGTGACTTAATAAAATATGTATTACAACTTGCACACACACACACACACACACACACACACACACACACACACACACACACACACACACACACACACACACACACACACACACACACACACACACACACACACACACACACACACACACACACACACGTTGGGCCTTGCATAGAGATAGTGAAACGTGGTTGGAGGGTTCCGTAGAATTTAACCACTCGAATTTGGCTTTTTATTTACACTTGACTGTACCTCTCCTCGCATTTGCTTTAACTAACGTCAGATGATATTATGCTCAAGTCATACGTTGGGCGATAAAATGGATAAGAATATCACGATCACCGTTTTTCCCAACGATGTAGAACTTCCTATTTTATTCCATCGTACGACTGACGTATTTATTCACGTTGTGGAGATAAAGAATAGCGTAAGGGTTAATTCTATTGGAAGTCTGGGAAAATAAGAGAAAATAAAAGGTACTAGAACACACACACACACACACACACACACACACACACACACACACACACACACACACACACACAACCCTAACCTTCCCACGTTCGCAAACAATCACCACCACCTCCCAAAAAAGTGAGCAACGAGCCTCTAGCGTGACCGGAGGGGGTTATGGTGGTAATTTTTTGTCACTTCCATCGGCCCCTCCCTCGTTCCCAAATAATGGGACCTCTCCCTCACTTATGACTTGGTAAGAAGCGACACCCCTGCTTTATTGCGAAAGATCTGGTGCTTTATTACAGGATATCTGGCGTTTTATTGTGTGTTTGAAGGTGGGTTGCCGGGGGGAGGGTGTGGTAGGTAAGTGGGATTTGGGGTGAGTTAAGGGGATGGAATCTGTTATTTTTCGTGAGGGGAGGTGTGGGGGGGGGTGTATGTGTAGGTAAGTGGGTGGGTGGTTAGGGGCTCTTTGTGTGTGTGTTTGGTTTATTGACACAAATATGGTCCTGTATTATGTGTTTGCTTTGTCTGGCTGCCTGTTCTTTGTGTGTGTGTGGGGGGGGGAGGTTTATTGTTACGCATTCGATTTGTGTGTGTGTGTGTGTGTGTGTGTGTGTGTGTGTGTGTGTGTGTGTGTGTGTGTGTGTGTGTGTGTACGCATCCGGTGTTTTATCATGTTTTTTATTGTATGCTGGAAGGAGACGCCTGCCATTCACATCATCCTCTGTGGTGACGCTGAGTGACGAGCAATGTTGGTCTTGATTTTATGGTGCCATGAGGAAGGTCAAATTGAAAGTGGTGACTGTTCCGGATAAACACAATTTCAACACCGGGATGTCCGTGTAGTTTCTTCCACAAGTCTAATTGTTTTCAAGGAAGCCATGGCCTATATTACGTTGACTGATCACCTTTTAATGGATACCTGAGCCCCTGGTGGTCTAGTGGGGTAGGTGTCTCCAACCGGATGTGGTCTGTAAAGGTTAGAGTCCCATGGTTGTTTTGTGTTTTTTTACTCACATAATAGTACTCTGAAGACGTGTGATATAGGGGATCATTAACCTAACCCAGGGCCCCTACGGTCGTGATTAAAGGGCGGTTCAGGTTGGGGTGATTGAGGGATTTGGGGGGATGAGGGGTGAGGAGGGGGGCCATTTTATAGTCCATCTTATTGATACAGATTGAGTTTATTTTTCCCCTGATCATCTGTGCTATATTCCATTTTATTGCTACGGATTGAGTTTTTATTGCGTACGTGAGTTTTTATTGGGATGGTCTTGTGTGTTTTGTCCCCTGTATGGCTGCGAATGGTGCTTTATTATGTATGTATTGTATGGGTTTATCAGGCTTTATATCTTTTATTTATGTATTTAGTTTTTTAGGGGATATTCTGAGCTCATTTATAAGTTCATTGGTAGTCATATGGCTGTACGTTATTTTACACACACACACACACACACACACGTACCCTTGTGTACTGTGATTGGTTCTGTTTGTGGCTAGATTCATTGTGCGTGTCCGGGTGAATGTAGTAATTGCTGTAGCTTTGTGTGTGTGTGTGTGTGTGTGTGTGTGTGTGTGTGTGTGTGTGTATGCTCAGTCTGTATGTGTGTCCATGCCCATGTCAGTAATGTCTGCACGTGTGTGTGAGTGCGTTTGTGTATTAAATGACGTGTGTGTCTTTCCGTATTGGTATGCATAATCTGTGTGCGTGTCTGTCTGTCTGCATTCATACATCGCTTTATATTTGCTCTATGATAGGGCATGATCGAGACCTGTGAATGTGTCTGCGAGGTCGGCTACATCAGAGAAGGAAAACACAGTAAATCAACCCACCTCTGTTTGCTCTCCTCTTGAATAAATCATATGTCTGTTTGTTCCTGTGTTCGGGCTTCCATAACTCATTGCTGCTTCTATAATACACGCCAGATTCCAGCTACCATGACTCCAGACCCGGACATAAAGATAGAGAACATTGGCAGTTCCGTATTCCGGGGAACTGCTGGTTGATATTCATAGCACTTCATGATGGTCCTGTTTATGCGTGGAGTTATACTGATACACACACACACACACACACACACACACACACACACACACACACACACACACACACACACACACACACACACACACACACACCTGCGCTTTACAACCGAAATTAATTTAAGCGCTTGTAATAGGGTAATCTGCGTCAGAGTGGGATTGGTATTGTGATGAACGGACCAGAATGGGGTTCAATCGCGGAGAATACAGAAATGCTGATTCAGTCCCTCACTAAATATGCAAACGTATCATAGTATCCTTTAGTATTACATTAATCCCTTCAATACGGGGACAGGATTTGTAATTATATTTTTGCTGACTCCTGACGATTATCTTAAGCTTAGAAGAAGCTTAGAATTGAGAGGGTTATATGTAGCCATTAATTACACACCTGTAGGGATGAGTGGATTAGCAAACTCCACAACGAAAGGTCTCTCAGGCTGATTATTATTTAGTGGGTAAAATATAGTACGCGCACGGTTTCGAATCCCGAACAAATACTGGGATTTTTAAAAGCGCCTGTGTTTCGTTCCCGACATGGCATCGTACCAGGGGAATTTGCATACAAGCACCGGTCAGTAGAATAGCATGGTGTGTGTGTGTGTGTGTGTGTGTGTGTGTGTGTGTGTGTGTGTGTGTGTGTGTGTGTGTGTGTGTGTGTGTGTGTGTGTGTGTGTGTGTGTGTGCGCCCTTCATCGTAACAAATTGGTGGCATGAAACGATGCAGTATCTCGTCTGTTGTTGGAGCACGATGAATATAAAGGACACTGCACCTGAGGGAACGGGCGCAATAGCCTGTGCCCAGAGTGATACGTTATATATATACTGCATCTATCCACGCATCTCTATTTATCTACCTATCAACATCTGTCAGTCTGTCTGCATGTCCCTATCTGTTTATCTATCTTTCCTATCCGTCTGTCTGCCTGCCTTTCTTTTTTGTCTGCCTGCCTGTCTGTTTATCTGTCTATCATTTTGTCTCTTTCTGTCTGTCTGTCTGTCTTCTCGGGGTGAATATGCATTTTTTTCAGGTAAAACTATACACATCTTTTATTCTGTAATTGGTATTATTCTTCCCGTTATTATTGTTATGATTGTTAAAGTTGCTAAGAAATAATTTTTCTTCTTTTTCAGGTAAGTCCCGTATTCCTCGTGCTGTACTGCAAAATCATGTAAGTACAAGAGTAGGCTAAATGTAATGTAGATACAGTGATGTACTTTTCTAGAAGGCATTTTTTTTTTATTGTGTAGGCATTATAGATTTTTTTTTTACATTCTTTACTGTTGATTCCTTTTCAGTAACCATATATTATCAACTCGGGGTTGCAAAAGAGAAAGTTTGTGTTACTTTTGCAACGCCCGACCGTTCTTTACCGTGAGGAAAGATGCTGCTTGGCTCTTACCTCAACGTCTGTTTGTTAACTACACCCTTTTTACCCTAAGTTGGCCTAAAGTTGACACATATCCATCCTGAATACTGAATTGTGGGTAAGAGACTGACAGTAGAATATAATGCAAGTCATGAAGAAATGCTGTGGAAAGGATGTCGAGCCATTGTACTGTCTTTTTCTGTCATGAAGTAAGCTGCAAAAGGATGAAATTCTGGGCCAAGTTAGTCTGAGGAGAGTATAGCTGTACGGATTTTTTAAAAGCCTCATCCACGAGTAAAGAATGGAAACTTTATTTAAACTGAAAAACTGAATCTGCGTGGATAGGTACGTGAGTTGAGTTTATGCGTTAATGTGTACGTATGTGATGTCAGTGTGATTATAAGATCGCGTGTGTGTGTGTGGATGTGCGTTTTTGTGTGCGGAAGTGCGTTTTCGTGTCTGCATGTGTACGTGTATGCTCGTATTTGCTATCGTGTTGGTCTCGGTGTGCGTGCAGCCGTGAAGTATTGTCTCTTGGCCAGCGCGACGTTCACGTGGATATGTCGATAAGAATGATTCCCTGCCTGTACTCATTCTCTCTCTCTCTCTCTCTCTCTCTCTCTCTCTCTCTCTCTCTCTCTCTCTCTCTCTCTCTCTCTCTCGCTATTAGATATCTTACACTTCCCCGCCTTTTTTTTTTTTTTTTTTTTTTGCATTGTACTCCGTAATAGTTTGCTCTGCTGTTTATCTCGCTAATATCTGTATAATTGTTATCATTAACTTATAAGACGATATTAACCCCTTCTGTACGGTCATAGAGAAGAACGTCGTGAGCTGAGAGTAAAGAGGAGAGAGGGTGAGAGGAATAAGAGGAGTACATTGAGCTAAGTTTAATAGATAACTTCATTGTGAAAATTTTAAAGTGACAGCAGTGAGCTTAATGTGGTAGAGTAATAAAACCACAGTGACAGTAAGCCTTAGGTACAGAAAAAACAGTGGCGTAGACTAGTAGAGAAGAAGCGCACAGCAGAGAGTACAGAGAATGAGAAAAGAGCTTAGTGTACTAGAGACGTGTAATTCTATTTTGCAGAGAAATGGTGCAGTGAATTTCAAGACAGGGACGGCATTTATATTTTACTCCAAACTACTGGTACTGGAGAGGGACGCCTTCACGTGGTGGCACTGGTATGTCTGGGTGTTGGTGCTACCCGGTTATGCTTACGTCCTTGAAGCCTCTCCCCTATCCCCCTAAAGGAAGGTGGTGTACTGCGAAAGAAGGGTAGTTTTCGGCCTGCAGTCTACTGGGTCAACATTCTAACAAACATGAGGTTGCAACTACTACAACTCCAGCTGACTAGGTCATTTAATTCACCATAGGAAAGAGCAGCGTAGTACTGAACGGGTTCATGAAGGCTAAATTTAGTACTCCAGTTCAGAAAGCCTTTCCATATTTGAATAAAATCGTCTGCAGAGGGCAAGAATGGAGTGAAAAGGAAGGGTTATTAAAAAAATGAAGGCATATCCAAACATTCCAGTTCGAAAGAATCCCTCATTAGCTTAATAAAGTCTTCAGGAAATAGTAAGAACAAGAATAAAACAAGAACTGGAGGTGGAGAGGAGAAGACTAACTTTAAATGTCGTTTGAAAAGTCACTCCACAACTAAATAAAATCGTCTGGAGGCAGCAAGAATAAAGGAAAATGGGGGTTGAGAGAGAGAGCAAGAATAAAAGGACAATGGGACTGAGAGTAGTGGGAAGGGGAGTTAAACTGGAGGGAAGGAGAAGAGGAGTAGGAGCTTGGCCGGGCACTCCGCCAAGCCTGCATGTCTGTATCCCTCTGTTAACATGGATCCTCCCTCTCATGCATCCTTGTATCTCTCTCTCTCTCGGTAAAAATTAATACGAAGACAAATTGTGATTCCTGTGGTTAATAATACTTTTGCCAAGGAAGATCTTCGGTAACCAACAGACTTTTCATTATATCCTGTAAAGAGTTTCATATCGCTCGACTAAAAAGAGGAGCAATATTCTTCACCGCAACGGCACATCACTTTCACCTTAATAACCACCCCATCTAGGCACACTCACCTCCCCTCCATTATAACACACACAAAACAGCAAGACCTTGAAACTCGAATCAGGAAGAGTGGCAGAAGTTACGAGCTTCACTTGGAAACTTGCATAACATTAATGAGAGCTGATGAAGGTGGAAGAAAATAAACTCTTGCCCTCCATTAAAATATCCTTGTGGCACTTTTGTTACGCGCATATGTTTTTACGCCTTCAACCAGAGGACATTATTTTTATGGCTTATTCCGAGCTTTACTTGGCAACTTGCATAACGTTACTGAGAGATGATGGAGGAGAAAAATTAAACTCTCACTCACTTTATGCCCTTGTGGTATTTTTGTTTTCACACGCATATATATTTATAGCTTTATCACTTCAGGCAGTGGACGTTATTTGCATAGTTTATTTTTGCAATTGTATTTACACTTTTAGAACAGGAGAGTACCCTAGTAATTTAAAGGTTAATGAAGACTCCATCAAAATTCCCTAGTTCGAAATGTCTGTCACAAACCGAATAACACTGTCTGAAGGCACCAAGTATGAAATGAAAAAAACACATTATCGCTGCAAAATGATTAACATTCTCATGATGTGGACAACTCTAGCGCTCAGTTCCAGAAAACGCCAGACAATTTTAATCAGCTGCGAGTGAGCCATAGGGACCTGAAAATGTTGACATAATCATAGCGTTTTTATAATTATTGTATCTCTAGAATAATTATCAGTAAAAAAAGCATCTATGAATGGGATGGAAACCTAAAACTTTTATTTCGATGCCTGAATTTTAAACAGCAACACTGCAGCATTTCCCGATAATTTATGGATTGTATATAGTTAACTTTATTTTACTCATGAGTTCCTGCGACTTTTTACGCTGACAATAAAAACTTTACATGAAAATATATTTGTGTGACTAGCAGGGAAAAAATTAATCGATTCAGTATGATTTTTTTTTTTCTTCAATTTATTTTTCTTAATACTAGATGTTTGTGCTCACAGTATTTTTTCTTTTCTTCTTTCTTCTTTTTCTTTTTTCTTTTTAACTGAAGAGGGTGTATTTAGCTTTCATTAACCCATGTGCCATACAAATATACTCTCCCGTGAGCTAGATAATATCGTTTGGAAGCAGACTAAAGAAAAAAAAAAGCCACCGTTCTGAGCTAGACGAATTTATGTAACTGAGAGGAGTCACGGAAGCCTGAGTGCTACACAAGTTAATCCATTTATGTCAGTTCCTCATTTTCATTTCTTTTAACATTTTCCTCTTGATGAGATTATCGCAAAATCTTCATCTTTATCAGATTTGTTTAATTTTGCCCTACTAGATCTTTTAAAATTTTCTTTATAAAAATTATCCCCTGTTATCCGCGTCATCTTTAACTAGATATGTTAGATGCAGACTTCGTAACCTCTTCACCCCGAGAGGTCGTTCCTAACCTAAATAAAATAGCCCAGAGATAACAGAAATAAAGCAAACAGACACAGTATGAACGAGGTCAACTATTTTGGGCCTCGTGTAAAAAAAAAAAAAATCCTCTCTTCCAATTTTTCTCGCGTCTTTTTATTTGTTTTTCGCGAAAGCCTTTTATCCGTTTGTTACTTTATCAGACTTCAGTTATTCTTTTTCGTTTGCCTCTTTCCCTTTTTTGGATTTGGAATTTTTTCTGCTGCAGCTCCATCAAATTTCTTTCGTATTTGTCTTTATATATTTCCACCTTAATCAATATATTTAATACCAGTTTGTTTTGTTTAATAGGCGTTATGTTTTTTACTATTTTATTGGTCCCTATGAGATTTACTTTTTTTTCTGTAATTCGTCTGTCTGTCTGTCTGTCTGTCTGTCTGTCTCTCTCTCTCTCTCTCTCTCTCTCTCTCTCTCTCTCTCTCTCTCTCTCTCTCTCTCTCTCTCTCTCTCTCTCATCTTTTACTCACTTTTTCTTTTGATCTCTGCTTTCATCCAACTTCATCCTTCCTCTCCTTCCTTCTCATTTTTTTTCGTCTTGCTTTCATCTTCAGTGTGTTGCACGTATATGCACTTTAATCTCTCTCTCTGTCTCTCTCTCTCTCTCTCTCTCCTCACACTCCCATTCCCCTACTCCATTCTCTCAACGCTCTTCTTCACCCCCTCTCTCCCTCTCAGCTCCCTCTATTTTCTCACCTTTCCCACTTCATATTCCCCCCACTCCCTTCCTCTCACCTTCCCCCTCTCAGCCCTCCCTCTCTCTTACCCTCAATCGAACTCGGTCATTCATTCCTTTCAGTCCCGTCTCTCGCCTTCCCCTCCCCATCCCTCTCCCCGCTTCCCCCTCCCCACTTTCTCACGTCTGTCGTCCCCTCCCCACCACCTCCCTCTCTTTCAACTTGGATTCTGAGTCGATCTTTATTTCTTTCCCGCATTTTTCTTCCTATAGGTACATCAGCGAGGTAATAAATTTTTCTTCCCATTTCCCACAACAAGCGGAGTATGTGTTGCCTGATTAGGAGAGAGAGAGAGAGAGAGAGAGAGAGAGAGAAAGAGAGAGAGAGAGAGGACAGTGTTATGTTGGTGATAAAATTGATGGAAGAGTTAGGGGGGACTGAGAGAGAGAGAGAGAGAGAGAGAGGACAGTGTTATGTTTGTGATAAAATTGACGGAAGAGTTAGTGGGGACTGCCATAGAAGTGTCCTCCTGTCAGCTTTTCCAGACCGACAGACAGACAGGGAGAGTGACAGGAGTGACAGCACCATCCCCTGCACTTTCAGTACCGGGTGTAATTATTTTAGCCCTGGAGTTCCTAGTGGACTGTCTCTCTCTCTCTCTCTCTCTCTCTCTCTCTCTCTCTCTCTCTCTCTCTCTCACACACACACACACACACACACACACACACACACACACACACACACACACACACACAAGAACGTAAATTTAGGAGGAAGGACAACTCAGATAAACCTACTGTGTCCCACGCCTTTCACTCCAGTATTTAAATGTGGAGGTCCGAGATATAGTGTTTCGGAGGGAGTTACTGCCCCCGTTCCCTCCACCCACACTCACCGCCCCCACCCACCCACCTACACTCACCGCCCTCACCCACCCTCCTACAGTCACCGCCTCCACTCACCCTCCCACAGTCACCGTCTCCCCTTTCCCCCACCCACCCAAATTCACCGCACCCCTTCCCCACCCTCCCACCCACATTCACCCACTCTTACCCACCCACCCACAGCCTAACTCTGCAATCCATAGCTTCCACTTGAGAGATAAAGTAGCTGGATTTAGAGATAGTAAAGTTCTTTTTAGCTGTGATTGTTATTAGAGGCGTTAGGTTTTAGCTGTGTAGTAGCTAGAAAATTTTATTAGTCCGATGATGTGTGTCTTATTATATTATTGCCATTTATATACGATTTTACTCAGATATATACGAGTGTGCTGAGGTTAGGTATAGCCATCATTTGGTATTTTATTACATTAAATATGTCCAGAGTTGAATAAAATTGTGTAAAGATGCAACACTAAAATAAAAACACGTCATTAAAATGTATCAAAAGATTGGAGGTCATACACAGTGCGAAAGACTACAATGCTAGTTTTATGCAGAGAGGTTGACATCGTTTTCGTGCTGAATATTCGTGGCCTTTAAGTTATAAATCTCCTGAGGTTAACCTAATAAAATGTTTTTCAGTTTTCCAGAACATAAGATTAATTGCCAGTGTTTCAAAGCCATCGGTCTTCTTTTTTCTTTTTCTTTTTCTTTTTATTTAAGGAAACTAACTGATCTTCGAAACGGGTTTCATATAGAATAATATGTCTGATGGTTTCAAATAAAAACTTCATCACAGTGAACGGATTGAGCTTTGAGTTTTTGTGGTCTTTTTGGAGAGGATAAAAGAACGACAGTGATTTGAACCATTTGAGACCCTGCCACTTCTCACGGCTTTTTTCAGGCCACCGTGAAGCTACTGTGATCTTGCTCCTTAACGTATGAGCAAACACGGGGCTAGTAATCAAGAAGGGTGGAATTAGTGGGCGAGTGGCTTTAAATTACCTTCATTATGCGTATTTAGGGATTCAAGCGACCACCAGCCCAGTAATAAGCCAGGAAGGAATGTAGTTATCCGGAAAACTCGGTGAATAAACCAGCTAGCGAAGGATATTATGTCTTTTGTCTTATAGGTACGTATTTCGACGAAGTAAAAGAGCTTCATCGTCATTATTCAGATACACCCCTTTTACTCTAACTTGGCTCAGATTTTCGGCCTTTTGTAGCTTATATCACATAGCTCAGTGGCAGAAAAGGGCAATACTTCGGTTTCTGTATCTCTTACATGGCACTTTGTAACTAACATCATATTCCAGTGTTAGTCTATTCTTGCATAATTATTCAACAAGGAGAGGTGGCAATTTTAGGCCAAGTTAGAACAGAAACAGCATAGTGTACCAAACGCCCCTAATTCCACGATATTTTTGCATATAAGGATTTTTACATTCATACATTCCTTTACTCCTTGCATGACAAATGAAACCTCGGCCTAATAGTTGTTTCATCCTTCAAGAACCAGTTGTCTTTTCTCGCATACGGTAATCATTCTAGAATTGCCATCCCTCTAGAATTGCCATCTTTCCACCTTGAATCTCGAGCTGTAACAATAGATTAACACTAAACTGGTGCTAGTCACGAAGAAGTGTTCATGTGGAGCTGTAGCATGGTCTTTTTCTGCCACTGAGGTTTGTGAAATAAGCTGCAAACAGACGAAAATCTGGGTCAGATTAAGTGAAAGAACTATATTTATGCTTTCATTAAAGTTCAAAGCCAAGACCCCTGTGGTTAGGAGAACAATCTACTCCATCTGCCTGTCCTACTCAGTCTTAGGATTCATTATAGAGGCAGACATTATACTGCTCTAGCCTATTACAACTAGATCTCATATTAGGTTATGTTAGGCTCGTTGCTGCTTACACACACACACACACACACACACACACACACACACACACACACACACACACACACACACACACACACACACACACACACACACACACACACACACACACACACACACACACACACACACACACACACACACACACACACACACACACACACACACACACACACACACACACACACACACACACACACACACACACACACACACACACACACACACACACACACACACACACACACACACACACACACACACACACACACACACACACACACACACACACACACACACACACACACACACACACACACACACACACACACACACACACACACACACACACACACACACACACACACACACACACACACACACACACACACACACACACACACACACACACACACACACACACACACACACACACACACACACACACACACACACACACACACACACACACACACACACACACACACACACACACACACACACACACACACACACACACACACACACACACACACAGTTCAGGAGCAAAGCCCACCAGAAATACTGAGCCATCCTATTCCCTTCCAGCTGCACAGAAACAGAGGACATATGGTGTAGTGACAATTACCGCACTTCTCCCTCTGGCCCTGTCTGCTTTCCCTTCTGCTGCCCCTCTGCTGTACTTCTGTCTGCTTCTGGATTTGATGTTACTATGATAGACATACAGCCTCCCCTTCTTCCAACCCTTCCCTGATGTGACTTTGTGAACTGTTGGTGGTTTGAGTGTTTTATCGCTTCCTGGAGTGTCTGGGGTAGAGTAATTTAGGATGGGATAGGTTAGGTGAGTCTAGAAGTGTTAGATTTGTTTAGGCTAGTCTATCTGGTTTAGGTTACGTTAGATTAAGTTAGGTTGGGTTAGGTCAGATCAACTCGTGTCGTTGTGTTAGGATAGGAGTGGATCGGTGAATCTAGAAGTGTTAGGTTTGTTTAGGCTAGTCTGTAAGAACTGGGCGTTAGATTAAGTGAAGCTAGGTTAGGTTAGGTTTGGTTAAGTTAGTTAGGTTAGGCTTTATAATAAAATGAGGACTAGGTTAGTTTAGGGTTAAATAATCTATAAAGGGTCAACCAAGGAGGAGAAAACTTGGCGTGTGATGTAAAATATCATACATTGCGGAAATAATACAGCTTCCCGGACACATCCTCCCTTGTCAGTGCCATCTCCCCTTCATCTAAGTCCCCTCCTGCTAAATATAGCGAGGCTGCCCAGACACACTCACCCGAGACTATGATTTATGTTATCTTTTTGCTGCTGCTTGTTATTTTTCAGCAGAGCGCTTTTATAGTGTAGGGGTTAATGAAGGCTATACTTTAAGCTTTCCAGTTCGAAAAGCCAGTAGTAAATAAAGTATCTTAGGTATAGCAAGAATTAAGAGAAAAACTATATTGGTTTGAAGGGGTTCATCTGGTGTAGTAATAGAATAGCTGTTACTGAGTGGTTCCTATATTCGTATTGGAAACAGTCACAGAATAGCAACGTGACATGGTAAATGGTCAAGGGGTCTGTCTACGAGCTTTCACTGTGTGTGTGTGTGTGTGTGTGTGTGTGTGTGTGTGTGTGTGTGTGTGTGTGTGTGAAGGTATGTGGTATTGTTGTATTTGCTGGAGTTCAGGGATATATCAATATTTATGTATACGTTTGAGTTTCTGAGTGTGTGTGTGTGTGTGTGTGTGTGTGTGTGTGTGTGTGTGTGTGTGTGCAGGGGCGCTTGTGTGTATGCGCGAGTAAGTGTGATCTTGACAATCCGTGTTGCCAAACTCACATCCAGCCGCGGGATTCCTACCTGGGCCTTCATGCATACGGAATTACCTGGAATTATTCAAGAGCACCTGAGCACGCCACGTCAGTCGTTATGTGTGAGTTGTGTTATCTTAATGAGACAAGTATGGACGGGAATCACGGACACACATGTACCTCGGCTCTCACAGACTACGAGCAAGTGATTCAGTTTGTTTGCTCGTTACCCTCCGTCGGCTTTATCATTCTTTGTTCACCGAGGGTCTCTTTACTCATGCAGCCGTATCTGTGTTCATTCATGCAGCTTTATCTCTCTTTGTTCGTGGTTCATTGTTGCGGAACGTGGATATTGATTTGGGTTTTCTGTGAGGCTGTTTTACGCTGTTTTCTTATTGCATGGGTTGAGTAAATCTTTGGACGAAATGTGTTTGATGAAAGTGAAAGACTGGGATTGGGGCTTGTCCATCGTCAACCACCATTCTCTCGAAACAAATTATAATAGAATAACGGTGCCTTATCTGGTAAATAATAAAGCTAAAAATAAGTAATTAACCTGTAGTTGTGCACATTGTCCCAGAAATCAGAGTGTAGTTTATAAAAAATGACGTGTTTTTTCCGTTTTAATCTTGCTGCTTATTACAGATTTTGTGAAAATTTTGACGAATCTTTAGTACATGACGGAAGCTTTATCCATCCTCAAGTTTTAAAATCATCTCACTTAATTTTAGTAAAGGTTTTAAACAACAGCACGAATAAGTAAGTCAGGTGTAAGGACTCAGAAAAAAGAAAAGAAATATTGAGAAAACACGAAAAATAAATAACCCTCAGCCCGCAATGTCTTCTGGCACATTTGTAGCGGCGGTAAAGGCCAGTAGTGTGAGACAGCAGGTCAGGTTAATCAATCATAGGTACCGACGGAGACAGAAGTTGGTCCTTGTGACACCTGTGTTTCTCTTGCTTCTAATATTTCTTAAATGAGAGACGCTTGGTATGTTTCCCTGCGCATGGGTGATATTTTATGAATCAACAGGGAGGAAAGTGGAGCACATGCCCAGTGTGTGAGGCAGCTGCAGTGGAATAGTGGATGAACTTTGGTCCCAGACTGTACCAGTATTCATGGACCTTCGCTGCTCTGCTCTTGTCGAGGCCATTCATCATTGATTCACGTGTTGATATTGACTGTAACCCTTTCGACATCGAGTACGTCTTCGATATTTTATTCTTGCTTTTAGCAGCCTATTACATTTGACTTAGACTGTCACGGACTTAAGGGTTTTGACAAGAGTATATTTACTTGTCGTTAAGAGTTCTCAGTAGACAAAGACTTTTATGGATTTTTGCCTGAAGGGGTTACTGGAGGCACTGTTTCACCTCTCCAGCTCTTTGTCTCTTATTTAAGCTAAGTAAAATAGTCTTGGGTTAGCAGTGTGTGTGTGTGTGTGTGTGTGTGTGTGTGTGTGTGTGTGTGTGTGTGTGTGTGTGTCCCATATCTGTTAATTTTCTCCACTAATTTTGCGAGACTTTCACTTAACGCGATATGTCTAATACTCTACGGAATTCTCCTGCCACATTTAACTATCTCTGTGCAAATGTGAGTGCAGCCGATGTGATTAATTGTTCACACACACACACACACACACACACACACACACACACACACACACACACACACACACACACAGTCTTAAGTCACACCACTCATAACTGCGATAAATACTGCCGTGTGAGACCTGCCCGGAGAGTAAATTGTATATTATGGACCACTGCTTTTATGTTTTATTCTTCCCCACACAGAAGAGATTTTATTCTGGAGAGACTTTCGGAACCTATGTGTTTAGATATTGGCGTCATCAGCCCACTACAATAATTGGTCTTGCCTCTAAGATACATAAAATCGTCTGCAGGTCTGAAGAGTGAACTTGGAGATGTTAGAGAATTAATTATGATGATGATGATGATAGTTGAAGAATATCGAATACTATAATGGAAACCTGAGAGAGATTCATTATCCTACTTTTTTGCGTGATAAAAGAAGGATTATGTTCATTGTTACACAGCTCCGAGTGGGTAGACTGTGTAGGTGCTAAAACTCTTATGGTTTTGTGTGTGTGTGTGTGTGTGTGTGTGTGTGTGTGTGTGTGTGGATCTAATAGTAGATATAATAACAATCTCAGGCTCCTATGGCTTCCTCTCAGCAAATTAATAATCGTTTGGCTTTAACGGGAATTAAATACTAATCTTGGGCATGAGAGGGATATCGTGGACAAGAATATTTTGTTATAATATTATGCAGTAGTCAGTCTCTCACTCACCATTCGCTCCACATGGCTAAACCACTTCATTGTGTTTGTACTCTGCGATGCTTAACTATATGTGTATCATTTCTGCATTTATTACATGGTGTTCTAATCAGCGGGAGGTTTTTCATGGGCTGATTTTGAGTATTAAGTAAATGCTTGGTTAATTTGGGTTCACTTTTCAACCAAGACAAATCTAAAATTATCATACCTTATGGGGGGTAAATGTAAGGACGATAATAGTATTGCGGTAGAAGGAATGTTAATAATAAAGTGGTAATCGTGTGGAAGGGATCTCATTTTTTTCTTGCCGTACGTAGACAAATTTATATAGATTAAGAGAAACTTGTAGAAAAAGAAATTAGCTCCATGAAAGTGGGAATTAACAACAGGAAGACATCATCCTATAAAAAATAAATTCCACTCCACAAGGAGGAAAGGTCAGTTGAAACCATGATTCATTTAACGTTTACAGAATATGTCAATAGAGGTAGCGAGAACAAATTACACCAGATTTTCATGGTGTTGACGGGATAAAGTGTGCATTGACCCACTGTCTGAAAAGGTCGTTTGAAAAAGTGATTAACCTGACCTTAAACTAAAATGCCCCCAAAAAATAAAGTAGCAGGTAGGTGTTGAAAGTTCTCACTGGTATTCGCCAGGTAATAAAACTTCTTATTGTATTGGAGAGTTTTTATTGTAGGTGTGAGTATATTTAGCCTCCAGGTATAAAGGTAGTTTAAAACCTGATCGACACTAACCTTTTCTCCGTTGTTCCCCACGGCTGTGTGTGTGTGTGTGTGTGTGTGTGTGTGTGTGTGTGTGTGTGTGTGTTTAACCCCTTCGGCACGAGGTCTTTTTTGGGTTTAATGCTTTTGTGTGAAGGCCGTAGGAGTAGATTAAATATTTTATCGCATGAACTAAAGGTTAATGGAGATTGCTTACAGCCACTTCAGCTCGAGGGCCTGTATTCTCATCTGGTGAAGAGGCTCCCTAACACTTCATCCTTAGCGATTTATTTTTGAATATGGCTGGTTAATATCCTTTGGTACGTTATATATGCAGCATCTGGCGATATTGGAAGGATTTAAGTAACACAGAATAGGACAGGATGGTGTAAGAAGCAAAATAAGTCGCCTTTGGAAAAGGCGTTAGGGAGCTTTCTTAACCGACGGGAGTACGGGCCAAGGGATGGGCTAAGTTAGATAGAACTGTATGGTGATAGCAGGGATAAAACACCAATGTCGTCATCGTTTTGGTGGGATAACTTTAGAAATTTGAGAAAGCCTTGATCACACTCAAATGTTTTAAAAGTCTCACTCTGGCAGAACGTAACCATCAGTGACGTCAGAGCAGGCGAAGTTTAGAATAACTGATGTTTACTTATCTCTGTGTCCTTATGTATATCGTATTTGGTCCATCTCCTTTGTCCTAGATTGGTGCAGGTATATCTCTACTTAATTTTTTTTTCAGAGGGTAGTGTTCAAATTTGTTGATAAATAGAAAGTCTTTGTCCACACAGTTGCTATTATCCAGATGCTTCTCCGATGTCCAGCTCTTTTACATGGTCTACTGTGACGTCATCTAAGTCCCTATTAATGTCAGAGATGGACCTGATTAGAGGGCAGTGTGAACAAGGCTTTAATTTGGCTTTCGCTCATAAAGGTCACCTGAAACCCAAATATGTGCCCTGTCCCGTAATCACTGTACTTTTTCTTGTCTCATGTACACCGACGGAGCTTAACATTTTATCTCCAGCCCCGGCAATAAATCCTGGTGTCGGGTTAGGGTGTAATTGGAATTCATTTGCCTTGGCCGAGTACTCAGCTTGTCGGCCGTGTACTGGCGCCTGTCCCGACACTTAATCTCCAGGGGGAACAAGGGGGATTCACTTGTTGGGGGAGAGTAGGGCTTAGGTGAAATTGGCTTTTATTGCTTCTCCTTGTCGCAGCTGTCCTTCTCGGCTTGTTAGGGGGGGTTAGAGTTAGGTTAGGTGGGGTTAGGTTAGGTTAATCTAGGTTTGTTAGGTTAGGTTAGGTTAGGTGAGAGTAAGTGTTGTGTAATTGGATTTCCTTGGATCTCTTTGCCGTGACTTTCCTGTTGGGGATGTAAGGTAGGGTTAGTTTAAGTTAGGTTGCCTTAAGTTAGGTTAGGTTAATTAAAGCATGCACACACACAAACACACACAGACGAGACGTTACGTGATTGCGAAGTAGATAGGGCCAAAATGAATGTTAGAGCGAGTATAAAGCATACAAATTAGTTCTTATTGGACCTGCTCTCTTGCCTTAGCACCCTAACCACCGCTGCAGGACTTGTTAGCTGGGGTTTGTACACACTGCACAAACACTCCTCAGCGCCAAACAGCCCAATTAGCTGTTTAAGGACGAATGTATTTGACTGTCGAGTGGATGAGGGAGAGAGGATGGCTAGACTGAGAGTAAAATGAACCAGGCTTTATTACACGTCTTTCCTTTAACCTTCTCACGGTCAGAAGAACTCTTAGCACTGTATTCCAACTGACTTCAGACGATTGCATTCACCTGGGAGGGAATCAGTAGCCACCTGGGAGTTTTAATACTGTTATCATTAACCCTCTCATGGTCTTAAAATATCTCTCCTTGCTTCCCATCACACCTCAGACGATTTTATTCAACTGAGTGAGTCATAGGACCCAGAGAGTTTTAATTACCCCAGGAGACTTGTTAGGTGGGGTTTACTACTCACGGCACGAAATCTCATCATCGCCAAACAGTCCAATTACCTGCCTAGAGGATATGTTTGATTGACGTGTAAATGAGGGCGGGAGAAAGGGTAGAGCGCTTTAGTAGATAAATTAACAGCCTTCAGCGGCATAACAAGCCAATTAAATGCTTAGAGGGTGTATGTGATTGTTGAGCAGATGAGAGAGAGAGAGAGAAAGGGAGAGAGAGAGAGAAAGAAGTGAATATAAGTGGAGAAGTACGAGGCGACCAAAGGATTGTAAAAGACCAACATACCAATTTCCTAGCTTAGATAATGTTTGTAATTGTGTAGTGTAATTGGGCGACAAATGAGAATATGAGGGTTATAAGAGCGAAGAAGTAAGAACCAGGTAGACGGCATTCACACACACACACACACACACACACACACACACACACACACACACACACACTACCCATCATTAACGAAGAAAGCCTTTATTAACCACTGTGCCGCGATCTGTTCACTTAATTCATAATTCAAGGTAACACCAGAAGTTTTTATTCAGCTAAGAAAAATAGAAGCAGCTAAACACCTTAAAAAATATGGCAAATAACCCTTTCTCAGTCAGTGGTACACCAAAAAATTTTAATTAGACTAACACCTGATTCGTTTCTTCAGGTAAGCCTAATCCCAACAGGGAAGAGGTAGACCATTAATTAACCACGATTCAGTAACGCTCATTAGCCCATATAAGGAACCGTCTGCGTGAGAAAAAGCTCAATCCCTCACCATTAACGCATATAACGAGCTGTCTGCGTGATGGAAAAGAAAAACTCAACCCCCTTCAGCCCTCCTCAACCCCCCTCAACCTCCCCGACAAAAGCTCCCTCGACCTGGATTTGCTTACACGCGGTAATGGAAACTCTTTGTCATCCCGAGAGCCGCGTTAATCCGACTCGTCACACGTGGGTCCAATTTACGCGAGTCTCCCCAGCTGCAGGGGTGTGTGGCGGAGATTAAATACCAGGGTGTCACTATACTCCTTTTACTCTAACTTGGCCTAAATGTGTCATCACTCAGTCTTAATGGCAGAGTTGTAGTAATAGACTGAGACTATAATGGTGCTAGTCACGAAAAAGTGCTGCGGAAAAGATGTAAAGCTGTAAAAGCGTCCTCTTCTGCCACAGAGCTAAGTGATATAGGCCGCAAGAGAACGAAAATCTGGGCCAAGTTAAGGTGAAAAAACTATAGTACAACAGGGACACAGATGGCAATGTGGAGGGAGGGGGCTTGTAGTATAGCTGATTTGTTTTCATCTGAGGGAACTGGTCCACTCTGACAGCCTGAATGGTGGCTGCGTGAACATCGATGAGCCTTAGAAATGAGGTAGGTATGATTCTTCTTGGTTACTAGTCGAATTCATTCCCCAATCTGATACACCTAGCTATCAAGTAAGCTGAAGAGGGAGGTGTACCGGAGATTAAATACAAGGCTGCGTCTTGTACCCATTATACCAGGTACACAGTAAGCAGTGGGGAAGGAGAGCTTGCGGTGGTGGTAGTGGTGGTGGTGGTAGTGGTAGCGGAGGTTGTAGTGGTGGTGGTGGTGGGTACGCACCGTGCATGTACCCTCATTGTTATGATTGCAGCAGGATTCCCGCGGAGGATTAAACTCGTCTGGCATTTACCGCTTCAACGCTGCAGTGTATTTTTTTCAGTTTTATTCTTTCTACATCGAAACAGTTTTATTTAACTTAGGACAGACCTTAAGGGGGTGAATGGTGAGTATATACAATCCCTCCAGTTAGGAAATTCTGTCCGAAGGTGACAAAAATTGGCGATAGCAAGAATAAGAGATACGATATCGAAATTAAGTGATGAACAGATACACGCACGGGGTGGGGAGGGGGGCTCTTGATCGCTGTGGTGGCGGTGGTGGAGGTAGGTAATGACATGTACTCACACGTTCAGTATAAGAGTTGAAGGTTGGATTATCTCATATGAACAGATTCGTCCGGGAATAAAAAAGAATTTTATACCAGAGTGAAAGAATTAACACTAACACAAAGTAACAACATAGAAGTCAATAACACTACAACACGCAAAAAAAATGTAAATCGTAAGTGAATGCTAAAATAAAAATTGAATACTGTTGTAAGCAAAAAAGGAATAGGCTGAAATAATAATGAAAAAATAAACTGGTAATAATGGTGAAAACTATTAAAAACAGCAAAGCGCCGAACCCAAAAAGGAGAGTGCTTAAAAATAGAGGAGAAGAGTACCCCAGTTCCCGAAGCAGGTAAAAGAGAGCATCGAGTGTGTCCTTTATTGGCTGGTGGTTCAACTGAAAGCTTCACGAAACCAATATCCTTGTATCTTAGTTCTGTGTGTGTGTGTGTGTGTGTGTGTGTGTGTGTGTGTGTGTACAGAGTAAATGAGACATTGTTCGTACCGATATTCAACAGCGATAATTAAACAAGCTACAATTTAAGATTAAGTCATCTCATTACACAGGAACATCAGCCCGTGCGAGAACCGTAAAGATAAACAAGGAAGGGGTTAGAGCGAATGCAAGGCGAGAGAGAGAGAGAGAGAGAGAGAACACGAGTACCTTAATTGGCTGTAGGGTACGGCAAGGTAACGCTGTCTCTTAAATTACACCCACCTCCACCAGCACTAGCAATTAACCTCCCGGCAGATTAACCCCGCCAGTAATTAGCCAGAAGCAATAATAATAATAAAAAAAAGTTAACAGCCCCTCCTAATTTAGCCCTTTTCCGGTGTAAAGGCTTGAGGCTGTTTTATCGCGTACCTTAATTGGTCACCTGTGAGTTGGGGGGTATAAGGAAGTTGAAAATATTGGAACTGGTATTTTGCGTAGTATTACCCAGATCGCGTTTGAAACAGAAAAGCATCTCTTGAAAATATCATTGAAATTACATCAAGTCCTTGGTGAAATTACATTAAGTACACGCTGCATGGTGTCATAATTCGATATCTCTGTACAAAATAAATGTACAATATCGAAAACCATCTTTTTTACTTTGTGTTGCATTAATTTCCGTATTTTCTGTTAAATTGAAGTAAAGCACTCTTCAGGCCATTGTAACTTGATATTCATTTTAACACGATTTACGCTGATACTGCAAAATATTAGTATGTCGATATTCGGTTCTCAACTTCCACGTACAGTAGACCCAGACTTGCAAGTGGGCAGTTCAGTACAATTAAGGGTAGATGAACATTAAGATTTTTTTCTCCTCTGTCCTAGTACGTCCAGACAGATTTATTCAGCTTAAAAATATCTTCTCACATTGAAGGTCACAACACCCTTCTCTCCTTCCCACACAGACACACATAAATGATCACAATACCTTCACCCCTCTTACACACACACACACACACACACACACACACACACACACACACACACACACACACACACACACACACACACACACAGTTCAATCTGAAATTCACTGTTGCCTCCCTTGACACACATACCTCCCACAAGGTAGCATTTTAGAGGCGCAGCGGCTGTGTATGCTGTGAATTCTGTGTGCCCTGAGAGAGAGAGAGAGAGAGAGAATTGTGTGTGTGTGTGTGTGTGTGTGGGTGTGTTCGAGAGGAAATTATTCATAAGTATTTTTTCTGTACTAAACACAAGAGAGGAGTATGCAGAATCTCCTTATGTCCCTTACCCTTATAATAATAGTAATGATAATAATAATAATAATAAGAAGAAGAAGAAGGAAGTGAAGGAGCGTTGTTGTGTGGATGTGGATGTGATAGAGTTAGGAGAAATACGTTGAGGTGGTTTGGCCATGTGGAGAGGATGGAGAGCGAAAGATAAACGAGAGTGTATGTGAGTGAGATGGAAGGGAGGGGGGGTAGAGGGAGGGGAAGGCCAAGAATGAGATAGAGGGATGGAGTGGACAGGTATATGAGAGAAGGGGTGTGTGAGCCGGGAGCAGGGCAGTGAAATGGCAGGGGACCGGATGACATGGAAGCGATTTGTTTGTGGCCACCCCTTACAGGATTAAGGCGTCTGGCAAAAGATAGATAAAATAATAATGATAATAATAATAGTAGTAATAATAGCAGTAGTAGTAGTAGGCTTAAATTACGACGTGGAATGGATCATGTCTGTTTGTGAATCCCTCCACGGGTTTCGAAATGATAAAATTTTTGCCAGAAATTTCAGCTTTGTTCATTTGCAGGAAATTCTGATTAATGTTTCCGGCCTGACAAGCTTGTGTATTCCACTCTGTATATTTGTTTTTAGAGCATTTCTTTTGTCTCCTTGGTGGCGAAAACATGGACAAACGGCTGTATTTTCGGGTGGTTGCAATAATAGACGAAAAAAAAAGCTTTACCAGAGTGAAGAGGTTGTTCTATTTCTACGATGGCATTTACTATCCCTCAGTCCCCTGCCTATCCACCAAAAGGAGGATGGTAAACTGCATGTAAAAGGTAACCAGCTTGATGTGCAATAAGTTCACTGGGATTGCAACTAAGCTATAGCCCTAGACTTTTATATTTAACCCAGAAGGGTCCCATAGCAGTGAAGGGGTTAATGAAGGCAATATCCTACCCCTCTAGTGTGAAAAGTCTCTCTCAAGCGGTGTAATTTCGTGCAGTATCACCCGAAGGTACTGAAGATGCATTAAAAAGACGTCCTGGGGCGGAGGGTATCACTGGCCTTTTATAACGACGTCCTTTGCATACATAAAATATTCCGTAGATTATCAGGCCGTTGCGTTTTGGAGTAATGTGTTAAATTTTTCACTGCTATAAGGAATTCCTTTGTTTTTTATTCTTCCTTCCGCTGATGATTTTCTTTGAGCCTGGGAAACACGTCATAGTCTGGTCAGTGGTTGTTCGTTTTGTGGCCCCAGGTTCACCTGAAATACGAACCAGGTGGACTGCAGGATGAAGTTGCCCTCCTCCTGCCGTCCTCCATCTTCCTCTGCGGGGATATGGAGGGCGCTTTGGGACGTTTATGTACCCTGGCAGCGGATCCGTTCGGTTAAATCGGTGGCAGCACGTGAAGGCGTCCCTCTCCAGGTCCGGTCAGTACAAGTCAACACATTGCGTAAAACTCCCTATAAATCGGAATAAAATGCATTCTCGTAAATCAGGGCGAAATAATGCAGCCACAATCATACTAAGAGTGCCAAGGTCAGTGCAATGTGCAATCATATCTGTGCAACCAGTAAATAAACACATAGATTCAGTATACATTCATGCCCATTTAATGTTGATGATGAGTGCAACACGTCCTTATTAATATGCATGCAGCCATATTAGTGCCATCAGTCCTTTATCTTTATAGCTGGAACACGCACACACCCGGAGAATGCAGTGTGGCAGGATGTATCTGTGCAAAGTATTATTTCGTGTGAATAGCTAAATGTTTGTGAAGTAATACATCACGGGAGTGATAATGTTCAAGCAAGTTTATTACCCGTGTCATCCCTTGAACACACACACACACACACACACACACACACACACACACACACACACACACACACACACACACACACACACACACACACACACAGTGCACTGAGAGAGGGAAATACTGGTAATAGGATGTAAATATTTGTAAAAGTAATATTCGATGGCGGTGTTAATATCCAGGGAGCCATATTAACACCATCATACCTTTATAGTTATTACTGGGCCGTGGACATGCCCAGAAAATGAAGTGTCGGAGAGAAATATCAGCAAATTTAATAAAACTCGACGAGGGTGTGTTTTTAAAGGTACTGTTCCATAAGTGTAAATATCATCATCATCATCATCATCATCATCATCATCCCCTTCAAATTCTTCTTCTCCATCATCATCATCATCATCATCCCCTTCTAATTCTTCTTCTCCATCATCATCATCATCATCATCATATTGGCCTTCTTCCCACCTAAGTTTTGGATGAGGTAGGATTCAAAAACAATTATGAGTTTGTGTGAATTTTGCAGAAGTATCCACAGCATTCACATTAAACTAAACCCACGGCCATGCAAAAGGGAAATACTGTGGGTGTTAATATTCAGGCAGCCATATTATCGCTATTAACCCTTTATAGTTACAGCTGGATCATGGAGAGGCCCAGAGAATGCAATGGGGGGGGGATATACTAGTAGCTTTAAAGGTAATGGAGCTTCAGGTGTGCTTTAATATTTGCAAAAGTACCCCCCGTGACTGGTGTAAAAGTGCGGATAGAATTACAGATACTAGAAATGTTCAGATACGGATAAGGAGATATAAAGATAATGCTATAAATAATGAGGTGTATAGATAATGATAAAGATGTAGATAACAATACAGATACTGGGAATGATTAGATAGCCAGTGAAATAGATAATGTTATAGAATTAGATAATGATGCAAATACTGGTAATGATTAGGTACAGACGCACAAACACATAAAAATACAGGCACGGATACAGACAGTGTTACAAATACAGATAATACAGGCACAGGAATGGATAATGATAGGTATAGATGTAGATACAGAATATAATAATTAGAAACAGCAAAGAAATAATGTTGTAAAAAATAACATCACAGTAAAGAAAAACGAAGACCATCACCAAAAGATCCTGTTCTTAATTCATTTATTTTATATATTTATTTATTTATCGTGGTCTCTCCAGGACACATTCGTCGTTCCTGCAAATCTATAAATACGTGTAATTAAGGCGTCATTAATTATCGCTTAATTAATGACACTCACCTCTTTCATTACCCACTGCCTCCAGGGACGATGTTTAAGAAGCCCTTTTTTCTCGTCTTCTTTCCCCATGAGAACGATTTTTTTTCTTTTACTTTATTCTAGCTTTTTTTGCGTGCCATTTTTTTTTCTTTGAGGATGTGTGTGTGTGTGTGTGTGTGTGTGTGTGTGTGTGTGTGTGTGTGTGTGTGTGTGTGGTATTCTTGCTTGCTTTAGACGAGTTTATTTAGTTCCAGGAAGTGTGATGTCAATTTTTAAGATTATATCTTGTTGTTGTTATTATTATTTTTATTATTTTAGTACTATTATTATGATTATTATTATTATTATTATTATTATTATTATTGTAGTAGTAGTAGTTAGTAGTAGTAATCGCAGTATCATCATTATCATCACCATCACCATCATCATCCTCATCCTCATCATCATCATCATCATCATCATCATCATCATCATCAGCATCAACAGTACTACCATTTTTCCCCGTTTCTCAGTTTCCATTTGATTTTGTTCCCTTCATCATATTGGAGACTTTTTTTCAAGCTTAAGGAGTTACATATACCCATCTCCAGACGATGTATTTTCAGCCTTAGATACTCTTTGGAATCTGGAAGAGTTACATAAAGCCTTCGTTAAAATCCTCACTACCCAGGGACCTCTACTGTAAGGCTAATACTCCTCAGACGTTAGCAAGAAAGAAACTGTGAAATTACCAAGAAAATCCGTCGTTATCGGTCACTTAGTTAATGACAGAAAGATCTTTTATCACCTACAGAGGCGTTGATTAATTTTTGCCCTGATTTTATTACCTGGCAGATCATTTTTTTCTCCTATGAGGCTTTTGGTAGATTATTAATACTGAGAATATCGTGGCTAGACTTTTTATGGGTAGGATGTAAGGTTAGAATGATGAGGATAATGATGATGGTGATGGTGATATGAGGAGGATGAAGAGGAGGAGGAGGACGATTATGATGATGATGATGATGATGATGACGAGGAGGAGGAGAAGGAGGAGGAGGAAGAGGAAGAGGAGGAGCAGGAGGAGGAAATTCACGAGAGACGATAAAGAGAAACTGAAGGGAAGGATAATAGGTAAAGATAACAAAAAAGGGACAGACTGGATGGAAGGGCAAAAGCGAAAATCGGAAGGAAGAGACAATAGAAAAAATGACGAAGAGTGAGGAAGAAAAAAATAGATCGAAGGAAAGAGAAAATGCGTGAAAAGGCAAGTGAGAAGAAGGAAGGGTAATGTACGTAGGGTAGAGGAAAGATAACACAAAAAGGACACAAAGAGTTACAGGGAGAGAGAGAGAGAGAGAGAGAGAGAGTTGAAGAGAAAAGGGAAAGAAAGACAAAATTTATTCAGTTCCATTTGGTTGCCAGTGATTGTGTGTGTCCCTGGGTGTATTGTATTTTTAAATCTTTATATTTTGTATGTGCGTTTATTTATGTATTTATTGTTTTATTTGTTTCCGTTTGTTTTGCTCATTTATTTATCGATTTCCTATATTATTTGTTATATATTTTATTGATTATCGTGCATTTCTTTATTTATTGGTAGTTTCTTTCGTGTATGTATAAATTTTCGCTTCCATTATTTGCCAGTGTTTGCTTTTTCATGCATATTTTTACCTCTGTAATATGGTGTCCTCCCGAGCAAAGACCTAACCACCAGATCTCAGAACAGTGTAAGCTACGGCGTTCTGTATTAACAAAATTATCTTTAAAAATAATTGATAGAGAGGAAGCAAATTTACTCTTACGTTCGTGTCGATTCCGTACCCCAGCCAGGCAGAATAGAGAGGTGAATAGTAAAACACGGAATACATAAATGGCTAAAGCGAGAATGAGGCAACAACCCGGCAGTACAGCACCAGGAATTGCATAATAAAGCGTGCCCAAAACATTCATGCTGTTTTGTATGTATGAATGAGTGCTGCCCCGCGCTGCTCTCAGAAAGTACAGAACCAGGATTGCAAAATATAACACACACACACACACACACACACACACACACACACACACACACACACACACACACACACACACACACACACACACACACACACACACACACACACACACACACACACACACACACACACACACACACACACACAACCACTCCTGTTTCATATGAATGAGAACTCCGCCGCTGTTCTATCTGACAGGAAGTCCAAAACCAGAGATGCATAATAAACCATGTACAAAAATAAAAAACACACAAACACAACACTCCAGCTCTTTTGTATGAATGAGCTTCTGCACGGCGTTCCTGCTCTCAAACTGGGTGAATTTCCGGAAAAGATGGCGCACCGCTTTACCTCATGATGCAAAAATGTCTTCCCTCCTCTGGCAGGTTTTCTTCCCCCCGTCTTGGCTATGATCCTGAAGACTTCCTTTGTCGGAATAATATGACGAAGAATGAGGTAAAAATTTGGGAAGGGCGTCTGTCTTTCTTTTTCCCTCCCCAGCAGTCTCCACCAGACCCCGTCGCTTGCCAGGTTCTTCTTTATCTTTTCTTCCTCCCCCTTCTGATTCCTCTTTACCTACCGTACTCTTTCTTCACATCTTCTCATCCTTTTTCAGGTCTTCATCCTCCTCTTTCATCTCCCTTTCCATCTCCTCCTTCACCTCCTGCTCCTCCTGTACGAGACCAGATCCCCCTCCTCCTCCTCCTCTTTCCCACACCACCACCACCACCGTCTCCGCCTTCTTCTTCACCTCCTCACGCAAGCCACGACTTCACCACCTGATCTCAAAGAATATTTATTTATTTTTGTGCGCACAATCAATATGAAAGCCTAGAGAGAGAGAGAGAGAGAGAGAGTCCTGATTAAGAGAATGTGGTCTTCGTTTCTTACCCTTCCCTCTCCATTATTCCTTCCCCCCTCGTAATTGTACTCTCCCTTTCCTAATTGTACTCTCCCTCTCCTAATTGGACTCTCCCTCTCCTAATTGTACTCTTCCTTTCCTAATTGTACTCTTCCTCGCCTAATAGTACTCTCCCTTTCTTAATGGTACTCCCATTCTCCTAATTGTACCCTCCCTCACTTAATTGTACTCTCCCTCTCCTAATTGTACTCCCATTGTCCTAATTGTACTACCCCTCGACCCGCTTCCTTCCCCTCGCCACTTCTTCCTTCCTCTCACTACCTCTTCCTTCCCTCTACCCACAGGTACGCCTTCCCTTTGCACTGTTCCATATAAGGTGGTTTGGTAATGAGAGGTGTTCTGTGAGTCCAACAATGATATGGAAGTAGAAGTCCCCGCCCCCCATCCCCTATGCACCACTTATTCCATTTGCCTGTATTACCCTCAGATTACACACACACACACACACACACACACACACACACACACACACACACACACACACACACACACACACACCAATCATTCCCTTTAATTAGCAAGTTCCACCGATGCATTAGGCCGAGTGAGAGATTATATAGCTTAGTCCTCGGTCGCCAAGCAATAGTCAGGACCTCGTACCCAGGCTTAATCCCCCTCGATGTCTTGGGGTGAAGCCATTAGCGAATACATCGAGTGTCGGCCGCGTAGTGGGGGGTTTGCGTTTATCGAGGAGCGTGGCCGATTTTCACTTTAATTTTCGCTCTTGTTCGGTGTATGGTCGTTGTATATGATAAAAATGATTAACAAACTGTTTAGTAAATAACTAGAGGTCAAGAAAGATTGTTTGTATAGAGCATCATCATCATCATCATCATCATCATTTGTTTTTCCCAGGGCAAAGATGTCTCCCATATTTTCCCACTCTGACCTATTGTCTGTTACCTTTTTTCATCCAGTTCATAGGGCCTGGAAGCTGTATAAATGAAGACAAAAGTATAATCAGGCAATCATGCATACAACTTAAGTTCAGGAAATAAGTTAAGACATGTAAACACAAACAGTCTTAAGCTCAAGAAATGTTCTGTATGTGGTCCGTGGCCTCACCAACACGGTATAGTTTCTTGGGCCACACGTTCACATCGGTTTACATATCCACTACAGGAAGAGAGTTACACCTGAGTTCCACTACTACCACAGTACCACACTTATCGCAGGTTTCCACACATCTACTGTAGTTCCACTCTTCCACTTATTTTTCCTGTTTGTTTTTCTTTACTTTTAATTTATCTTTTTACTCAGCTGTGATGCAGGGTGGGTGCCTGAGGAGAAAACGCGCCATTATATTGGCGAAACATGTTGAACAGGTCCACACAGCCACACACCACACGGCAGCACCTCCACCCTTCCTTTACACCTCTTCCACCACTCCACATCACCACCACACCCACCCACATCACCAACACACCTCTACATCACCACCATCCGTCTCAAACTAGCTCACAGTGCATTCTATTTAACTGACGGCTTTCAAGGACAAATAAGGCCTTGTTAGAGATAATACTTCAAAGTGAGGCTCGGTACCGTAAACCCTAATCCCCCTTTATGTGCTTACCCGGCCATTACTCCTTGGAATACAGTGATGTCTTGTGTAAGTGTATTCCTCCCAAACCCAGATATATTAATTAGATTGGGGGAGGATCTTAAGCGGCGTTGTACAGTTTAATGAAGGTTATGTTTTACTCGTCAAATTAGAAGTCACTCCATACCTAATGATATGATAATGAATCTGTTAAGGAATATACAAAGGCACACATCCACGCAACCACCACACCTCCACCACATAAACTACCACACAGACCACTACACATACCACAACACTTCCCCTAATTCCCCTCCTAGGCTAGAGCTTCCATTAGGCGCGACGGACCACCATACCACCAGACGTCTACCACATTCACCACAGCTCACACACTGCCCCACACATCCACGACATTCACCACAACTCACCACCACACACATCCACCACTCATCCACCACTCATACATCATTCCAATTCATCTTTTTCTCACCACAAATACCACACATTCATTACCACATACACACCGTCTCTCCTCACTACCACATCTCAGTCACTCATACACAATTCATCTGCGTTCCATCATCATCCATCCAGTGCCACACGGCCAACCCTTCACCACACGCACCATCATACCTCCCCACACACCCCACGTCCACTCCCCTACGCAGTTCCACCACGCTTCAGTACCACCTCTCCACCACACACGTGCCCCCTATCACCACACATTCACCACATCACTATAGCTCTGCTTCTTTATCCTGCCAGTCTCTTAGCTTCCATTA
>NC_137008.1:62189674-62219674 GCF_032717465.1 Coenobita brevimanus
TATAATCGTATTCAATAATTTTTAGTTCCGTGATAGGTATATAGATAGATAGACGTGCATCAGGGAGTTGTTGGGTTCCCGTCACTACTCCTTCACCTGTATTGGCTACCAGGTGAAAATTATAATGGTTTGCACTTTATAATCCTCAGTTCTTTTGATGTACAGACTAAGGAATATGATAATCTAGGCTTCGTTTGGTACGCATATTGGGGAAATGCCATGGTTCTGTCGCTTCAATTAGAGCAAAGGGAGTATTAAGTGGAAATGATTGGCTTTTAGTGTATAATCGTCAGTTCTATGATTTACGGACTTGGGAGTGTTAAAATTGGATTCGTCGTTCATTTTATTATTACAGCAGAGAAATGTGTCAGTTGTGTTATTTTTTCTGGACCTAAACGAGTATCAGACGTGTAATAATGGTGGTGGTGATGGATTGTTTTATTTTTTTTTTTATTTTTTTTTTTATCCGTTCATCGAGGATTCATGAGCTTTGTGTATGAAAGGTTGGACATTCGGTTTGTTCTTGTCATGCTCACACCACACACACACACACAGACACAGACACACACACACACACACACACACACACACACACACACACACACACACACACACACACACACACACACACACACACACACACAGAGAGAGAGAGAGAGAGAGAGAGAGAGAGAGAGAGAGAGAGAGAGATAAAGGGAGAAAAAGAACACGGTGATGAAGGGAACACTGAGGAAGAAGTGGCAGAGAAAATCGTCGAGGTAAGAAAAGAGAATTGGAAAATGGGAGAGGCACAGGAAGAAATGCAGCGAGAGAGAAGAGATTTGACGTCTAGATATTTTAGTTGATGGTTATAGAAAGGTGGAGATACGTGACGAAAGGAAGGAAGGAAGAGAGGGAGGAAGGAAGGAAGAGAGGGAAGAAGGAAGCATGGAAGGAAGGAAGAGAGGGAAGAAGGAAGCATGGAAGGAAGGAAGAGAGGGAAGAAGGAAACGCGAAAGAAAGGAAGGGAGGAGTAAAGGAAAGGCGGAAGAAAAAAGTGAATGACTAAAGGAATGAATCAATCGAAGGAAGGAAAGAAGAAAAGAAAGAAGGAAGAAAGGGAGTACAAAGGAAGAAAAATGGCAGCAAACAGTAACAGACGTAGTGGTCCTGTTGAGACTGTTTATTGTAGAGAAGAAAATGACTATGGTATCTAATCGTATGAGCATGAGGACAGCAGAGCAAGGAAGGAAGAAACGAAGGAAAGAAGGAATAAGGAAAGCTGAAGATGAAGAGAGAGAGAGAGAGAGAGGTCATTGGAGAACGAGCCATCGACAGGACACGACAGGTATGAGAGACATGGAGAGTGGGAGGAAGAGAGAAGACTAAGTGAGATCGGCATGAGAGAGAGAGAGAGAGAGAGAGAGAGAGAGAGAGAGAGAGAGAGAGAGAGAGAGAGTATAGATGTCAAGAAAGAAACAGACAGACAGGTAGACAGACAGAGAGGGGAAGGGTGCATGTATAAAAGACAAAGAGGAGAGAAAAACAGATCGAGAAGAGGAACAGAGGAAAATGAGGAGTAAAACAAGGAGGAAGAAGAGGAAGAAAAACATGGAGGAAGGAGGGAACAAGGGAAATGTGTAATATCTGTCGGGAAGGATGAAGATGTTATGAGGAGGAGGAAGGACGGAAGGAGAGAGAAGGAAAAAATGGATTAGAGAGTAAGAGAGGAAGGAGAATAAATTGAAAAGAAGAGGAAATCGAGCAAGGCGATGATAAATGAGAAAAACACAGGATGAGAGAGAGAGAGAGAGAGAGAGAGAGAGAGAGAGAGAGAGAGAGAGAGAATGAAAATAAAGACGAGGAAAACGGGGAAAAACATGAAGGAAAGAGAGGACAAGGGAAAACTAATATGTCCACTAGAATGGATAAAAGGTCTTACGAGGAGGAAGAAAGAAGAGGAAGAAAAAGATGGAGAGAGGAGAGAGCCTTGAGAAGACGAAATATCTGCCGGAGAAGAAGGTAGGGATTATAAAGATTTAGAAAGTCAGAGAGAGAGAGAGAGAACCAAAATCCAAAATATCAGCCAGAAATGTTCCACGTATTTTTGGGGAAGGAAAGGGAACCTAGAAAGAGGAGGAAATCGAAGCTGAAGATGACAGAGAGAAGACAATCGGTTGGAAAGATGGAGGTATTTATGGAGAGGAAGAGGAAATTCAGGGAAGGAAAGACGAAAGGAATCTGGAAAAGGAAAGAAATGGAACTATATGAGAGGAAGAAAAGGGATGCAGAAAATGACAAGAAGATGAGAGTGGCTGGGAGAGAAAGATGGAGGTCTTGATGGAGAGGAAGAGGAGATTCAGAGAAGGAAAGACGAATAAGGGAAAGGAAGGAAAGGGAACACTATGAGAAGGAAAGGGATGCAGAAAATGACAAGAAGATGAGAGTGGCTGGGAAAGATGGAGTAAAGGAAGAAGGTGGCCTGGGAGGAAAGAGGAAAGAAGTAAAGACAGGGAAGGAAGGAAGGAAGGTGAATATATGTGAAGAAGAATCGATGGCGATGATAAAAACAGAAGGCAATTGCAGGGAAAAATGAAGATATATATGGAAAGGAAAACGATAAGTTAGGGAAGGAAAGAGGCAGAAAAATGTGATAAATGAGGAGGGGAAGCAATAAAAAAATAGCATAGAATAAGATGAACAGAAGGAAAGATGACGAAAAATAACACAGTCGCTGATAAAGATGAAGACTGCAGCAAGGAAAGGGAGAACCAGGAAGGAATAAAGGGAGAGAGGAAGCGAAGGAGATGCATAGGTAAAGATGTAGTTTTGGGAGGGTAAGGAGACGGGGAGAATGCTATCAATGGATTTAGGAGAAAGGAAGGAAAGAGAGAGAGAGAGAGAGAGGTTAAGAAAGAGGAGAAAGAGAAATAAGGACGTGCCTGTAAGTTGGTGAAAAGAGAAAAAGAAAGAAAACTACAGGAAGAGACACAGTGCGGAAAATGAAATAGGAAAGAGGGAAGGTAGGAAGAACGCAGGAAAGAGAAAAATTAAGTAGACAAGAAGGAAGGGAGGTGCATGTAAAATTATTAAAGGAGGAAACGCTGGAGATAAAGGAAGAAATAAAGCGGAGAAAAAAATAAAAGAGAGAGGAAGGAGGAAGGAAGAGGCATCGTAACCTGTAAGAGGAGAAAAGGAAGGAGAAATGGGAGGGCTGAAGTGAGAGTCAGAGTCGAGAATATTAATGAAAAAAAAGGAGGGAAGGTTGAAGGGACGCAGCGGCTCGAGATAAAAGTTTGCCTAGTATTCCTCTGCGTCTGCTTCACACCTAGGGCATGCTCTTCACTTCTCCTCCCCGGTGCAAAAGTCAAAGGGAATCACCTATGGGCAGAGGAACATACCAGGCCTCTCTCCTAGGAATATTATCCACCAGAGGAAAGTGAGAAGCATAAGGGGCGAAACAGTAGGACAAAGAAACATGCTAAGCCTCTCTCATTTTAGGAATATTATCCAGCAGAGGAAGGTGAGAAGCATAAGGGGTGAAAAAATGGGGCGAAGAAACATGCTAAGCCTCTCTCAGCTCGGGAATATTATCCAGCAGAGGAAACTGAGAAGGAGAAGGGGTAAAATATTAGGGCAGAGAAGCATACCAAGCCTCTCTCATCCTAGAAATATTACCCAGCGGAGCAAAGTGAAATGCAGAAGGGGTGAACTATTGAGCGAAATTTTGTCCCAGGCTTCCCATGTGTTGCATGTTTAAGAGGAAAGAAGTAAAGGAATGATAGGGAGAGAAAGTGGGAATAATGAAAATAAAAGAGAGAGAAGAGAGGCGCAAGTAAGCGTAACTGACAAAATAATATTCTTTTCATTTTAAGTCAGGCTAATATCAGATAATTTTTTTTTTTTCAAGTT
The DNA here is from genome assembly GCF_032717465.1 of Coenobita brevimanus. Taxonomy (NCBI): domain Eukaryota; kingdom Metazoa; phylum Arthropoda; class Malacostraca; order Decapoda; family Coenobitidae; genus Coenobita; species Coenobita brevimanus. The sequence goes on from NC_137008.1 coordinate 62,193,566, forward strand.
TTGGATTTTTCGAGTGAGTAATAAAGACCATATCAAAATCCTGCAGTTCGAAAATCTTAAACTGAATATAAACATCTGGAGATATTAAGGACGTAATATAATTCTTTATTAGATGGAAAGGATAAATGATGAAAGGAGGCAAAGGAGGAGAAATAAAGGAAGAAATGAGGAAGGAGAAACGAAAAATGACGCTAAGAAGGGAGAGGAGGGGGTGGGAAAAAGTGAGGGAAAGAAAATGGGAAGGAAGAGGCTAAGGAAGAGAGAAGATAGGATAGGAAAGGAAAATAAAATACGAGAGAGAGAGAGAGAGAGAGAGAGAGAGAGGGAGGGAGGGAGGGAGGGAGGGAGGGAGGGAGGGAGGGAGGGAGGGAGAGCAGCTGTAAGGGTGTGTATTGTTGGAACTTAATGGGCATTGCTGGGAAAACTTACACTTGACACTCTCCTCCCCCTCTACTCTTGACAGCCTCCCCCCTACACCCTTTTGTAGTCATCTGTGTGTGTTTGGTACTACAGGGAAAGAGAGGGAGATGGGAATCGTTTGTTTGTCTGTTTGTATGTTTGTTTGTATGCGTATGAGGTACTTCTTTTCAAGGAAAGAGAGAGAGAGAGAGAGAAAGTTTTGTGCACAGTGTGTGTGTGTGTGTGTGTGTGTGTGTGTGTGTGTGTGTGTGAGAGAGAGAGAGAGAGAGAGAGTTGTGTGTGTGTGTGTGTGTGTGTGTGTGTGTGTGTGTGTGTGTGTGTGATTATTTGGGTAATCACGTAGGAGTGATAGGTAGAGGCACCCACCATCCATTCACTTGATGCAGTGCTTCATTTAAGATGACTTCATTATTACTAGCCAAATGTTGTCACGCAGAAACCATTTACTACGTTCGATACAAACCATACGGAGAACAAAAGGGCGCCTGGTTGTCTAGTGGATTGAGGCGTTTCAGACACGAGTGACCCGTAAGACTAGTGCAGGTGTTCGTTCGTTTTCCTTTTTCACATAATGCAACTCAGGGAAGAACGCATGGTCACTTGTAAATGTGTACCCTGAGCCTAGCCGCGAGTCTACAGATTTCCGATGAGGCGAGAGAGGACTGGATGATAGATAGGTGACGGGGACGGTGGCAAATGTTCGCAGCCATATTGAATTTCCTTACATATCCGCGCCGAAAAAAAATACAAAAAATAAATATAAAAAAAAGGAGACGATTTGTACAGGAGAGTGAAAATAGATATGTGACGGGGATCATGATAGATTGTGCGTAGTTAATCTCTTGCATGTAATCCATTTATTCTTTATTTCAGCCACGAATATTCGGGATTAAATGTTTGTAAAGTTTGTCCAGAAAATAGAGTCCCTGAATAACTAAAAAAAAAAAAAAAAATAAATGGTAGTAAAAAAACAATGTAATGGAGGTGTCACTGAGGCTTGGTGGGAGATAAATGGATAAAATAAATACATAAAAATATAATAAATAAATAAATGGAACTAGAATTAAAAACTGCCAAAAAAATAACGCAGGTGTCAGTCCGGCTTTAAGGGGGTAAATAAATAAATGGATAGAAAAATGAATAAATGAATAAATAAATGAAACTGGAATTAAAAACACGGAAAAAGGGATGCAGGTGTCTGTCAGGTTTCATGGGGGAGTCGATCGCAGCTGCGGGGTGTCATGCTCACGTCACTCATATGCACACACACACACACACACACACACACACACACACACACACACACACACACACACACACACACACCTTCATTGACTTTTCCATCCCATTGTACCCTAATTCCCGTACCGCAGGGGCAGTATACGTCACCAATAGGACTCTGCAGCCTTTCCAGAGCACTTCTTCGTGACAAGCACCGTATTCTGCTGTTCCTTGTTGCACCTTAGCATTCAAAATGGAAATATGGCGATTTTAGGCATAGTTTGAGTGACAGACTGTAGCACCATATTGTCAACTTTTTCTCCAGCTCAGCATATAAGACTGAGAATCAGATATCATATTCTTATGCTGATTCCTACTACGGCTCAGCATGAGAGATTTATGGATGGTAATTTTAGGCCAAGTTAAAGTGGACAGATTATAATGTACTCGCATCTACTTCTCATTTTCTTTTTCTTATCATTTCTTTCATTTTTCAGTTTCTTCTTCTCGTCTTTCTTTTCTTTTTCTTTCGTCTTTTTTTATGAAAGTGTGGATCACAGACAGAAATTAGGAACTCTGCCGCTTGATATTTTCTGTGGATCGCATGTGAGTCTCCAGAACGTCAATTACAGACGGAATCAATTCGGCTTTATTCGCCCTCCCCACCACACTCTGTTCATTATTTTATTTTTACCCTCACCCCCTCCTGAAGGCAAGATCAGCGTGTGTGTGTGTGTGTGTGTGTGTGTGTGTGTGTGTGTGTGTGTGTGTGTGTGTCTTGCCCTTGTTTAGTCTTGCAGTATGAAGATTTCAAATTATTGACCTTTACCCCTGTCTTTTATTAGGAAGGGTATGTGTGTGTGTGTGTGATCTTGTATCATACTCGTACAGCTTTTAGACAACCGACTTTAACTCTTATCTGTTATGATTACAAAGGGCATATATTTCTAGCCTTTAACTGACCTTGTAACATAGAGCTTTTAGACTGCTGACCCTTATTCCTTCCTCTTATTACTACGGAGGACGTGTGTGTCCTTCCCTCGATTGATCTGACACGAAGCTACCATCGTACTGACCTCAAATTATGTGTACTGGATTTTTCACCCTGACCCATTAGTTCTGCCTTTATCGAGTACATTATTTTATTAACCCACTACTTTGTTTCTGCTTTTTCTAGACGATTTTATTTACACACAGCCAACATTTAATTTTACTCATACAACCTGTGGCACTTTGTTTTTCACTCTGGTCTTTTAGCTTTCCAATTAGTTATCACCTGATTTTTTTTTACTTTGGGGGACTGTGTAAAGAAAATATTGACTGCCTTTCTGCTTGTGAGCCGCCATGAGTTTGGGGAAAAAATAATCCGACAGCTATTTCGAGTTTCAGATTACACGGCAGTTCTGTTCAGTGCACGATAAACCTCAGGGAATGGGAGTTGATTATATCCTGGCCAGGTGAGAGAATAGAAGTAGGATTTATTGAATAACTTCAGGCGCACACACACACACACACACACACACACACACACACACACACACACACACACACACACACACACACACACACACACACACACACACACACACACACACACACACACTCCTTTCTTCCTCCGCCTAGGTATCACAGTATTACAGGTACTTGCAAGGAAGTTCAAAAAATACTTTGCCTTCGAATCTGTTCTCCCTTTATTGTCTCAGGAATTTGTTCATTTTCACGTTCACTAAAACCCAGGAACGTGATACTTTAATTTGTACCGTATATACAAAGGCTTTTTCTTCTTCTGTTCTGGCAAAATCAATTATCTGTATTTTCGTTCTTTGGCTTCACAAGATATGACAAGTACCTTTCTGACATTTCCCAGCTTCCAAGAAATAGTCTCTGATGCAGTGTCCTTTACTCAGATGCCTCCAGTCCCTCGCTCACATCCTCATTACATACCATCGCCAAGTATTCAGAAACCAGTACAGATTTAGCATTTTCCTTAAGCTGTAGTGGTGTGTGGAGTTCTTACGACAGGACATGAGAAGCTGGTTGAGATGATGGTGCTAATGAGGAGGATTGTATTTAATAATGAGACTGATAATGGCTATATTGATAACCCTCTCATGGTCTAGACAGCTCCAGCATGCAATTCCAATTAACGCCAGACGATTTTATTCAGAAGAAGGAATTATGGATGCCCGAGAGTGTTATTACTGGTGCCATGAACTGTCTAATGATCGGCACAACTCTCTCGTACTATTCCAAGTAGAATTGATGGTTCTGTTTATCGCCTCATGGCAGGAAGATCTCTAGTATTCGATTCCTTGTGATTATGGAAAGCAGAGAGAGAGAGAGAGAGAGAATCTTGGGAACCTGAGGATAACGAGAGCAATGAAAATTACGATAGCGATGAGTTAACATTCTACCACTAAGATCCGATCAGTTTTTGCCATTTTTCCAGCAAGATTTATTATTTTTGGATTTGTTTATTTAGTGTCATATCCTCCAAGCATTATTGACATCGAGACTTCCGTGAAAAGGTAAATGAAATAAAAAATATCCAGAAATTCACCATATAACAACGAAACCAGCCCCACACACCATGCAAGTACCCTTTAAAACAGGCACCGCTGGCAGAAAATATAAAAACTCTCTCTCCCCTTCATAATCAAGTGACTTTCTTTATATACCCAGGTAATTATGGAACACCGTAAAGCTCTTGCCTAATTCGGAACCATTAATTATGTGGCTTAATTGCCTATACACCTAATTAGTAGATATTTTTACCTGCTACATTACAAGGGAGGATTTTTTTTTTTTTTTTAGGGCGAGATCATTTTTTTTTCTTGGTCGTGGAGAATGGTTGTTTTTGTCCTTTGGGTTTCTGTGTGAGGGAGGGGTGGCAGAGTGTGTGTGTGTGTGTGTGTGTGTGTGTGTGTGTGTGTGTGTGTGTGTGTGTGTGTGTGCCTGAAGTTATTCAATAAATCCTACTTCTATTCTCTCACCTGCTCTCTCTCTCTCTCTCTCTCTCTCTCTCTCTCTCTCTCTCTCTCTCTCTCAGCATAGTTAAAACGTAATTTATTTTCCCGACGCAGAAGGAGGTGAAGAAGGAGGAGGCAAGACACAGAAAGGAAGGAGAATGGATGGATGGAGTGCCAGGAGGAGATTAACGAGGAGAGACTGGGATGGGGACGTCAACCTGAAGGGGGGCAGGAAAAACAGGAGAGAGAGAGAGAGAGAGAGAGACAGACAGACAGACAGACAGACAGACAGAAAGAGAGAGAGAGAGAGAGAGAGAGAGAGAGAAGGGGGGAGGGGGGAGATGTCACCCTCGAAGGGACAGGAAAGCAGAGGACATTGAGAGAGAGAGAGAGAGAGAGAGAGAGAGAGAAGGGGGGGAGGCAGAGGGAGTGAGATGTCAACCTCGATGAGGCAAGAAAAACAGGGGACGTTGAGAGAGAGAGAGAGACAGAGAGAGAGAGAGAGAAGGGGGTTGCAGTTGAGTAAGTAAGCGTATGAAGAAAGACTGCCAATGTGCGTGTGTAGTTTGCGTATGTGTGCGTGCCTGACAGTAGTGAGAATGAGTTGAGTGAGTGATCAAGGAAGGAGAGAGAGAGAGAGAGAGAGAGAGAATACACATGATTAATGAGGAAGCGCAGCGAAATGGAAATGTCAGCAACTTGAGGGTCAACAAAAATAGAGTACATGAGAGACAGATAGACAGATAGATAGATAGATAGAGAAACAGACACAAACAGAGACATACAGACAAACAGCCAGATTAAGACTAGCAGTGCCGGCCAGAGAGACAAGTAAACATACTGACAGTGTTCGTACAAAAGAGACAAATCAGAAGAGTGAGTGACAAGTGAATCTGAAAAATGTGGACGAGAACACTGGAGCAGATATCTCATGATGGTGGTGGTGTGGTGTGGTGTGGTGTGGTGGTGGAGTTTGGAATGTGAAAATACTGTACAATCAGAGCGAGGGAAGAAGTTACCCGTGTGTAAGAGAAGAATGCATGATAAGAGAGCAGACAGACGAGGGGGAAGGCAGATGGCGAGATGAATATTATGATGCAGTAAATGTGCAGAAATATGAATGAAGAAATGAAGTTCCTGCGGAGAGGAATACGAATATGTATACATTACTTGTGATATATATATATATATATATATATATATATATATATATATATATATATATATATATATATATTTTATGTGTGTGTGTGTGTGTGTGAGAGAGAGAGAGAGAGAGAGAGAGAGAGAGAACGAATGGAGATATATATTCCGACAGCAAGATGTATGTCGGTATATTTTTGAAAACTCGGAAGAAAATGCAGAAACCTCCAGACGAACAAAGCAGATGAAATTTCTTTAGATATCGAAGTGAATGTGTTAGTAATTTTTTTTTAATCTGAAAAGACGTAGACACATTCCGAAGAACAAAGGAAGATGAATTTATTGAGATGGCGAAGTGAATATGACAGAAAGTTTTCCAGATTTTTACAAAACAGCAAAGACCTCTAAAGGAAATAAATGAATGTTGTTGAAACCCCCAAGTAAAATATGAATATAAATGTTTTACAAAATTCAGATAGAAATACATGCAAAAATATGAAGATCAAAACGAATCAATAAAAGGCGATCTGACGTTGTTACAGTAAAGCCTCAGGAACTGGAAACGAAGGCAGTACGAAGCAAAATTGAAAGAACTCTGCCCAGAACTGGAAACGAACCCAATTCAAAGCAAAACAGAAAGAATATGCCCACAACTGGAAATGGGTCCGAGTTGAACCGAGACTGCTGTATCTTTCCAGTAAACACGTGATTCACTTATTTCTCCCATTGAACGTTTCACGACACTGTAAAACTGAAACACATTAGCAAAAAAATCGAGAGAAATGAAAGTGAATCAAACTATTAGAGACGGCAGGGTGAAGATTAATGATAGTTTTCAAAATAAAAAAAAATAATTGCAATAATCTCGTTAGGATCCAATCAACTAATAACTTTTAAACTAAACTGAAAAAAAATATATATATATATGGAAAAAGAAATAACCTAATGACTCCCGGGCTTTTGCGACACCCTCTTGGCTAAATTTAGTCTTCCGGCGTTAGCAGGAAAACAGCAGAATGCTAGAGTTGTCCCGACCGTGAGAGGGTTAATGGTGTTAGCACCGGTTATCTCAAGCCTATATACAATTAACTTTTAGCTGCAGAAAAAATTATATCGTTTGTCTTTAAAAAAAAAAAAAAAAAAAAAAAAAAAAAAAAGAGGTCTTCCATGATAGGGGTTAATCGTGATAGCAAAAATTTTCACGGGCTCATATTTGACTCACTCTCAGCTCACTCAGGCTCTTGTTGGACTCACTCTCAGCTCACTCAAGCTCTTGTTGGACTCACTCTTAGCTCACTCAGGCTCTTATTTGACTCACTCTCAGCTCACTCATCTCATATGACTCACTATCAGCTCACTCATCTCATATGACTCACTCTCAGCTCACTCAGGCTTTTATATGACCCACTCTCAGCTCACTCAGGCTCTTTTCTGTCTCACTCTCAGCTCACTCAGGCTCGTATTCGACTCACTTTCAGCTAAATAAAATCCTCTCCCATTAATTGTAAATACAATTGTAGAGTAGGACTTACCATGAAGAGGGTAACACGAACAGAAAATATGAAAATACGGAGACGGCGAATTGAATAAATGTGAAATCTTGGGAAACGCAGAAGGATAAGGAAAAAAATCTTGGAAGGAGCAGAGGGAATGATAATGCAAAATCTCCCAAGGAAGAACGTGAGAGTGAGGTGGTGTATGCATGAGAGAGTAAGACGGAGAGAAGGCGAATTACAAGCACAGCGTTTAGATATAGAATTAGTTGTAGGAGTAGTTATAAAATTAGGTATAGAATTGGTTATAGAATTAGTTACAGAATTGGTTATGGAATTAGTTAAAGAAGGCGAGTCAGAAGCAGCGCGTAGTTATAGAGTTGTTGGATAGGAAGTATTGTCCACAGAACTTACCCTTTAATTTGGATTGTCTTTGCTGCCTCCTGACGATTTTTTAAGCCGTAGGAAAGAGGTCGGGTGCTGACGGGGTCACTGAAGGCTAGCATCCAGTTCCTCTAGCTAGAAAAGCCTCCCCTTCCGCCGAATAAAATCGCCTGAAGGTAGCAAGAATGAAGGGAAAGAGACATCGTCGTGGTGAAATAGCTGAAGGAAAAGAGAAGTCGGATCTAAAATTATCCTCTTTTATGGAAGTATTGGAAAGGAAGTTGTATCCATTAACACTTTCCGCCCAAGGTCGTATTTTGTAGTATTCATGCATCTGCCAGACGATTTTACTCAGTTTAGGAGAGGACCCTAGTGGTGAACGGGAGAGAGAGGGCTTCAGTTAAGACCCCTCCAGCTAGAAGTGTGTCTCGGAAGCTCAAGAAACCCCTGTGGAAAGAGCAAGAGCTAAATGAAAGTCCTCGGGCTAAAGGGTTTAAGAAGTGGAGAGAAGCGAAGATATAAATGTTAAGAAACCAGATTTTGCAAGGAGGAGGAAAGGAAATGTTAAGATACCACAGTTCGCAAAGAGGAGGAGGGGGAGGGGGAAGAGGAGGAGGAGGAGGAGGAGGAAGTGAAGAAGAAGAAGAAAAGGAAGGAAGAGGAGGATTAAGAAACTGAAAAGCATGGCGACTCCAAAGCAGATTAGGGAGAAAGAGAATAAGATAAAAGGAACCAGACTGCGAAGAGAAGAGGAGAAGGGACAGAAGTATTAAAGACATGAATATTAGCCTTGCTGGGTGGATAGGAGAGGCAGAAAAGGCAGGAAAGATGGGAAAAATGGGAATGGTAGGAGAAGATAGGAAAGTGACGATAGGAAAGGCAGGAAAATGTGACCGTGAACAAACATTAAATGCAATAAAAGCAGCCATACCTTGCGCGGAGGAGGAGGAGGAGGAGGAAAAAAAAGGAAAGTTTGGAAATGGAAAACAGTTGTATAGTAATAATCTCAGCCAAGCAGCCAAGCATTGTGAGCAGGAAGAGGAAGAGAAAGAAGAAGAAGAGGAGGCCAAGAGGAAGAGAAAGAAGAAGAAGAGGAGGCCAAGAGGAAGAGAAAGAAGAAGAAGAGGAGGCCAAGAGGAAGAGAAAGAAGAAGAAGAGGAGGCCAAGAGGAAGAGAAAGAAGAAGAAGAGGAGGCCAAGAGGAAGAGAAAGAAGAAGAAGAGGAGGCCAAGAGGAAGAGAAAGAAGAAGAAGAGGAGGCCAAGAGGAAGAGAAAGAAGAAGAAGAGGAGGCCAAGAGGAAGAGAAAGAAGAAGAAGAGGAGGCCAAGAGGAAGAGAAAGAAGAAGAAGAGGAGGCCAAGAGGAAGAGAAAGAAGAAGAAGAGGAGGCCAAGAGGAAGAGAAAGAAGAAGAAGAGGAGGCCAAGAGGAAGAGAAAGAAGAAGAAGAGGAGGCCAAGAGGAAGAGAAAGAAGAAGAGGAGGCCAAGAGGAAGAGAAAGAAGAAGAGGAGGCCAAGAGGAAGAGAAAGAAGAAGAGAAGGAGGAGAAACAATATTATAAAGAGGTGGACGAGTAAAGGGAACGAAGATAGCATCATTTAGGAAGAATGGGCGGAATTCTGAAGATGAAGAGACAGTAAATAAAATAAAGATCATTCTGAGTTTGCCAGGAGGAGGAGGAGCCGGAGCAGGAATAGGAGGAAGAAGAAGAAAGGGAAAAGGAAGAGGAGGAGGAGGAGGAGAAGGAATATGAGGAGGAGAGGAGGAGGAGGAAGAAGAAAGGGAAAAGGAAGAGGAGGAGGAGGAGGAGAAGGAATAAGAGGAGGAGGAGAAGGAATAGGAGGAGGAGGAGGAGGAGAAGCAGAAGAAGAAGAAGACGAGCGGCCATAGAGAGAAGGGGTAGGAGGAGGGAGAAGAAGAGAGGCTTGAGGAAAAAGGAGAAGAAAAGAAGTTACTATAAGAAAAAACAGGACGGAGGAGAAGGAAGAGGAAGACGTGCAGAAGCCAGAGGAAGAAGGAGACGATGAGGCGGGAGCGGAAGACAGATGAGGGGAATAAAGCGGAGGAAGCAGCAGGGGGAGGGGGGAGGAGAAGGGGGGGCAGGGAGAGAGAGGAGGGGGGAGCCGAGATAAAGAAGATGCGGAAAGAATGTGACGCTAAGACATCTGCGTCGGAGAGGAGTGGGCGAGACGGGATGGGGAGGGGGTGGGAGGATTTGAGGAGAGGAGAGAGAGTGGGAGGGGTGAGGAGAGAGAGAGGGAGAGATGTGGGGAGAGGACAGGGAGGGGGAGATGGTGGGAGGGGAGAGGAGGGAGACTTGGAGGAGAGGGTGGATTTGAGAAAGAAGAAATTTGTTGGAGGGTGAGGGGAGGGGGGGATTTAGGGCGAGGCTGAAGGGGAGGTTAGGATTGCTGAAGGAGGGAGAGGGGATTAGAAAGGCCGGAATGGGGAGAACAAAGGGGGGAAGTTGGGTCAGAGAAGGGTGAAAGGAAAGTTAGGATGGGGCGGGAAGGAGCAGCAAAGGAGGGGAGAGGCGCAAAGGGAAGGTGGGAGGGAAGGGAGAAGTGTGGACAGTGGAGGAAAGGTGACAAAAGGCTGAATGGGGGAGATGAGGCAGCAAATAGGGATAGGAAAATGAGTGTATACAAAGGACATATGGGACAGTAGGGACGTGTGGGGAAGTAAATGGGGATAGAGGAGTGGAAAGGGATGTGGGGTAGAGAAGGAAGGAAGAGGAGTGGGGAAGGGAAAGAGGGGACTGGAAAGAAGGGGGTAGAGTTAGACATCAGCTGGAGAAAGAGGAAGTGGGGAGGAGGATAGATAGAGAAAGCAGTGTAAGAAAGTAGAGGGAGAGGCAAAAAGGGTTATTAGAAAGGGGAGAAAGGACGAGGAAAAAGGGTGGAAGAAAGAAGGGAGAAAAGGCAGTAGGGGAACAGGGAGAGGGGGGGAGAAAATGGGAAAGGAGGAGGGGGAAAGAGGGAGGGGAGAGAGAAAATAAGAGAGGAAAGCGAAGGGGTGAAGGGGAAAGAGAACAGAGGAGGGAGGGATCTGAGAAAGCAAGAGTGAGTAAGAGGAGGGGAGGACGAGGGGAGAGGAGGGGGAGAGGGGTCTGAAAAAGCAAGAGGGAGAAAGAGGAGGGAAGAAGGGGGGGGGGAGAAGAGTTGGGAGAGAGAAAAGGGACCTCACCACGGAGAATGGGATCATGGCGGAGGTACAAATGTGTTTCCTGCGAGGATTTGTGGGCGGAGGGGGAGCTCAGAGATTCTCCAGCCTCGCCAAGCTTTTCTCCAACCTATTTTTAGACTCGTTAAGCTTTTCTCAGCTCTCGTTTAGTTGCGTTAGGCTTTTCTCCGCGCTCTTTTAGTCTCGTTAAGCTTTCCTCAAGGTTCCTAACTTTAGTGCCTCAGTAAACTTTTCTGAAGGCTCTTTTTGTTTAGGGTAGTATTTCCATGTCCATTAAAAATTTTGTCTCAAGCATCTCTGGTAAAATTTCATCTCTACTCTCGCCGAGCTTCTTTGGAGTTTCTTTGAAGGCATAGTTACCTTTTCTCGTGTTCCCTTGAGGCCTCAGCAACGTTTTCTCGAGTTGCCTAGATTTTATGTCCAGCCTCCCGAAGCTTATCTCAAGTTTCCTTAAAGTTATATTCTTCAGCTTCAACGACCTTTTCTCGAGTTGCCTTTCTTGTCCTGCCTTAAACTGAACTGGGTTAGTTTATCAGAGAAAAGAGCGTTGACCAGTGGCGTGTGTGGGACTTGGAATACTTTTGATCTGAACCTGAATTTAAGAATCGAGTGGGACTGTTGAGGGCTGGGGTGTGTGGTGGTTCGGAGGCTGGCGTGTTCCTACTCGTATCCCAACGTATCTGCAGCGAGTCTGTGTTTCGAAATACAATCCGTGGTGGACATCTGAAGTGTTTCGTATGCCTGCTTCTGTCTGTACGTTTCATGTATTCCACTGACATATCCAGAGAAGACTCGCAAAAGTAGTCACAAAAACACTCCTACTATCTCGTACAGCACTCTCACAACATGCAGCCTGTCCTGATTCGTACTTCAGCAGAATGGTGGATGATGAAAACTAGCCACCACGTTCCCAACAAGGTCTGGTCCTGTCCTGTAGTAGTCCCATTATAGTTAAAATCCACAGTAGCCGCTGAGGACTGTGGCTTCAATATAGATCAGTGGCTTGTGATCATCCTTCCTCTCCAACGATCGGCATTCTGTCATCATTAATTCTGCACTCCACGTCTCTTCTTTAAATTCCTCCCAGCGTCGTCTCAGATTTCAACGAGATGGGCGGATTTAATGTAGTCTTATTCACGAGCGGCTGAAAATAGATATGGGGCAGACACCAAATGGAATACGTAACGCCGAATGGAATACTTTACGCCAAATGGAAGACATAACGCCAAATGGAATACTTAACGCCAAATGGAAGACATAACGCCAAATGGAATACATAACGCCAAATGGAAGACGTAACGCCAAATGGAAGACATAACGCCAAGTGGAAGACATAACGCCAAATGGAAGACAACGCCAAATGGAAGACAGAACGCCGGAGCTCAGCCAGTGTTTGTGAAAGGATTGGAAGTTATAAAAATTGTCTTAATGATGGCAAAGTTCATCTTGAATATATATATATATATATATATATATAGATAGATAGATAGATATAGATATAGATAGATAGATAGTGTGACCTTGACCTGTGACCTAAGCTTTGTAATCAGTGACCCATATTATTTCCGGATCATAATAACATACCTATGAGTCTTGAGGCTTGATTTGCTTAATTTCTGATGACAATTTCTCTCTCTCTCTCTCTCTCTCTCTCTCTGGGGGGGTAGTCGGCGTGTCATAGAGAGGGGCAGTGGAAATATACAAAAAATTTTGACATTTTATTAGGCACTACGCTTCCAAAAGTTATTCCCCTGTCAGCATTCATTCCAGTCAGTCCAGCCGTGTAGGGGGAGACAGACAGGCAGACAGACAGACCGACACATAGGTAGACAGACGGACCGACAGCAACAGGCATTTCAAATCTCCCCGCACAATATGAGAGAGAGAGAGAGAGAGAGAGAGAGAGAGAGAGAGTGGGTAAGAGGGGGAAAGAGTTGATGAGACGAAAAGTCATTAGTTCCACTCGTTTTAGTAAAGCTGAGTGTGTGTGTGAACGCCTGTGCCCCCCTTTAAGTACACACACACACATACAGAGAGAGAGAGAAAGATTCATAATTATACACCCTCGCATGGTCGGGACAGCTGTTAACATGCTATATGTAAAATCAATCGCTAAGACCTTAACCTTTTCTCACACCTTTCCAGACGTGACGAAGAACGGAGGGTGTGGAGACGACAGAAATCTTAACTCTTGTAGCCCATTTTTTTCTCCCAGCAGACGATTTTATTCAGCTGAGGAGTAGCCCATCGTCGTATATGGGTTAAGCATCCACCCTCCAACCATCCACATCCTTACCATCGATCCTTAACCATCCACCCCTTAACCATCCACCCCTTAACCATCCACTCTCTTCCTTAGACGTGGTGGAGGGCGTATAGAGACATGCTTACCCATTACCCTTAGCACATGGTCTTCTGATCATTCATAACCTCTCTAAATATCCATTCTCTCTAACCATCCACTCTCTCTGACCATCCTCTCTCTCTTTCCCCCAGACGTGGTGAAGGACGTGGAGGGCGTGGAGACAGAGGCCGCGAGACTGCCGTGCAACATGTCAGTGGAGGCCGGGGACACTGTTTACCTCGTCCTGTGGTTCAAGGAGGGGCTTACCACACCTATTTACAGGTGAGGCAATCAGTGAGGTTAGTTCCCCAGGTGAGAGTGTGGTAAATTAATTAAAGGATGTGGGTGAGGTGTAAATATGTGAGGGACCACACACACACACACACACACACACACACACACACACACACACACACACACACACACACACACACACACACACACACACACACACACACACACACACACACACACACACACACACACACACACGGTAAATCCGGTACCCGTATTCCCCATCAAATTAAGAGGTTACTTCATGTCCCTAGCACCTCTTCCTTACCGATTTATTCCTACTTCTGGCCTGTTCATATTCGCTCTCATTATAAATATGTAAACACTTCAGCCTTATAAAGATAAAAGAGAACGTCAAGATTCACTATAGTAATCTAGTTGCTAATTAATAGCTGACAGAAGGTCCTTTTAAACACAAAAATAGTCTCAGGTGTTTGACAGGTGAGACTGTGATTAATTATCTCGCCGGCAGGTGTCACGCTTTGTTTACCGTAGCTTGGTCTAAAACTACGATCTCTCCTGTTTCAGTGCTAACTTGTAACAAGACATGAACACTATTTTATGGTGCTAGTAACGAAGAAGTGCTATGAAAAGGATGTACAGTCGTAGTGGTGTCTTGTTTTGTCACTAAGCTACGTGAAATAAGCCTCAAAACGACGCAAATCTCCACCAAGTTAATAATGTGGGTAAACTATTGTGTGTTGTGGACGCCCCGGGGAAGATTATTATGCTAAGTTAATTTTATCCTTTGTGCAGGGGAGATGAGCATGGCAGAGATTCGTCGTGAGAAATTGCTTGGCTCATACATTTTCTGTCTGGCTGAATCGAGAAAGGGTTTGCATACATGGACGGGTTTACGCTGAGCTTTCATACATTAAGAGAGGGACACCTTCATGCGGTGGCACTATTATGACTGAGTTGCTTCGATGCCCAGCTATACAACCGTTCCTCAGTCCGGATGGAGAATGGTGAACTGTAGGGGGAGGGCAACTTCAGTCTGCATTCCACTGGGAACGTGACGAAGTGAATCTGGGGTTGCAACTGCTACTACTACTGCTGAAAATGAAGCGACAGTCCGTTCCCTAAGGTCCAGCAGTTTGTCTTCGTGTCATATACCTTCACATGTCACCTCTTTGTTGCTTATTCCCACCGTCAGTACTAAAATCATACTGTGGTTACCTCATTCAGGACTGGATTGAACGAGTGTAAGTGTAGTTTTGACCCATAGGAAACTTTCACCTCGACATGAGCTTGTGGATGATTAATTCAAGTAACAACCTGTAGATCACGGGAACACGTAACATTGACGGAACAAATTATTTAACCCCTTTTATCTGATGAATTTTAAAAACTTATTCATGGCATCTCCAGGCGATGGTGTTCATTTTGGAGGAGGCTTCATGAACTCGAGGTGTTATATGTAGCCTTCATTAACTACTTAACTACTGAGTCTCCCTCGAAACATAATTAAATCTCTCTGAAAGTAGTCTGCTGAAAACAACAAAAAACGTCGCCAGTATCTAGAGATTTAACCACCGCTGTGACTCTCCATTGATGGCAGCTCGAACGAGAGTGTGTTGATGGCGCTGACGGAAGGAGATTATGCGTCAGATCATTTTTGTGGAGTACGAATGAAACGAGAATGGCGTGGAGGCGTAAGTGATTGCCACATGCATCTCATTTGGCTTGAGTGTCTATGACGTAAGAATGACGTAGAGGCTAAAACGATGTTACGTGTATCCTATTTGCCCTGAGTGCTGATGACGTAAGAATGACGTGAGCTTGTGGGCGAGAGAATTCGAACTGTTTTTGCTCCTGTGATGATGGCTCGAAAGTGTTGTGTAGGTGTTAGTAAGATTAGACTGTGTTCGTGAAGATGGGGATATCGGTAGCCTATTTGTGATATTAAATTGATGTCGATGTAGCAGTGAAATTGCTTACAACGGTGGAAGGGTCTGTTAGTTACCTTACGCACGTGACAGTAGTGTGTTGCGGTCACTGTATTAGTACATGCAATGTATGTATGTATGTAGGTAGGTAGGTAGGTAGAGAGAGAGAGAGAGAGAGAGAGTACCATAATCCGATAATCTTATGCCGCTGCCATCCTGAGTGAACTTAGGGATTAGGCGTTGACAGCACCTAAATATAACTACTTAGATGAGTATTACGAAACCTGAGAGAGAGAGAGAGAGAATCAGATCTTCCGGTAAGGCCGCCAAGGGATTATTATCGACTCACAGGACCTCAATTACAGTAAGAAGATTACCGGAGTCCCCCCCCGGCATCCCACACGGAAAAATATATTCGGCAGAGGACGATTAGGGAGGGAAGAATGATGCCATGAAGTAAGGTACTGCCATGGAAGATTGATGTGTAGTTGCGGTGTGATGTCATGAGTGAAAAACGCTGTGAAATTCGATGGCGTGAAGTGCGAGCGTGGGTGTGAACTTGTGAAGTGCAGTAACGGTGATGTCATAAGTGAAATTCCGGCTTGAAGGATTGAGGTGTAGTTCACGGTGAGGTGTCATGAGTGAAATACGCCGCGGGAATATTCTGAAATAATAGTGTGAATTTCGATCTTGTGCAATTCGATCTCATGAAGTACAGGTGGGAAATTAAGTGAAGTGCAGTGACGATACAATAAGTTTTGTCATAGAGTGAAATACCGCCATGAAGGACTAGGGTACTGTCACGTTTGGTTTCATGAGGCCGAGGGAGGGTGTGAAGTGCATGATGTGAAATTCGATCTCCTGAGTATGGGAGGAAAAACGATGCCTTTAAGTGAAGTATAGTTGTGACACCATGAAATACTGACACTGGTGAAAGGTCGCTTGGATGTATGTATTGTAGCGTCCGGTTTGCATACGCCTGACATGGGCCGCTGGGTTCACTATTTATGTTCAGGCCAAGTTTTACGGGTCCTGCAGTGCACGTGATTTATAAAGCAGGGGCAGCTTTACATTCCGGCACAGGAGACGTGACCTGATTCCACCCTGCCTCACACACGGGTATACTGTACGTGTGGAAGGCTTTTGCGTGTAGGGCGAGAAGTGCGTGTGGAAATCTGTGCTGTGGGGGCGTTTGTGAGTGAGAGAGTCTATCCTCGTCGGGCAAGGAGGCTCCCTAGCACCTCTTCCTTAGCGATTTAGTTCCCAGACTACCCATTAACATCCTCTTTTCTGCTTCCCCTATCGTTTTAATGTCGATATGATTTGCATAAATAAATAAATGAATAATAGATCGTTGAACAGTGTCTTTGATTACCTCAAGAGCGCGCAGCGTTCAAAGAAATTAAAAAAAAAAATCTTAGTTAACAGGCTGCTTGGAGTCACATTCCTTTGAGACATATAAAGCATATTTCCTGAGTGCATGCAACAGTGAAATGTGATATGCCTTGTTGAGCTAAGCTTGGTTGAATTCAGACGAAGTATAATTGTTCAGAATTGCAGTGAATTATTATTTCTCTCTCTCTCTCTCTCTCTCTCTCTCTCTCTCTCTCTCTCTCTCTCTCTCTCTCTCTCTCTCTCTCTCTCTCTCTCTCTCTCTCTCTCTCTCTCGTATTGTATTCCAGCTAAATCCAGACGATTTTCTTCAGCTGAGAGTGAGTCATCATCATCATTATCGTCGTCGTTGTCGTCGTCGTCATTATTATTAGTAGTAGTAGCAGTAGTATAGTAGTAGTAGTAGTAGTAGTAGCATAGTAATAGTAGTAGTAGTAGTAGTATTTTATTTTACTTCACTCTTGGGAAGAACGAAGAAGTCGTGTGTAGGGGCAAAGAATGAAAAAACAAAAGGTCCAGCTCGGCAATTTTGGTACTAAGGTGAATCGATGGTTATTATGGCGATTTACGGTATTATTTTACGTCACCGTTTAGAAAATAGTAAGCAGAGTGCAGAAGCAAGTGAAAGAGAAAAGGCTTGTGGAATGTAGAGGCAAAACGTGAGAAGCAGACAGCAGAGCAAACAAAGGCAGACTGTAGAACCAAGGCGTGAAAAACATAAGACAGACAGTAGCACCAGGGTGGAGGCAAGGGAGTGGGAAACAGGTCAGGCAGGACAATAGCAGTAATAAACAAAACAAATCTCTCAGGGAAAGGTGTTATGAAACTTTCTTAACTGACTAGAGTACGAGCCGCGAACAGAACGCCGTGGGTAAAGGCAAGGGAGTGAGAAACAGAAGGTCAGGCGGGGCAATAGCAGCGTCAAGGTAAATAAATACGCTTGAGAGAGCCCCCCGGAGAGACAGGGACCCGTGCTGCCCATAGAAAGCAGTGTATATGTCCCCTCCCGGCTCGTAACAGTGAAGTAGTCCCACCATTTCGCCCCGCCTCCGACGTCGGCTGTCGTGGGGAGCGCCCTCGCGATGACAGCGCCTGAAATATGCAAGCGAATTTTCTTTTTCCCCCCCCCAGGCATGAACTCGGGGAATATTATTATTTCAGGGCTTGTTTGTTGCGTTTTCATACTGTTTATTTTACTTGATATCTTGGTTACTTTATCTGTTATTGTTGCGGGGATGGGGTGGTTTGTAGGTGTGTGTTTGGCCTGTTTTCATGGGCATGCTGTTAATAGTAATTCCACTTTCGCCCTTTCTCAATTATTGTTTTCTGAATTCTACCTTTCCCAAGCCTCATGTGGAAAAGAAGTAAAGATGGTGACGATGATAACTGGGGAGTGGTTCCAGTATTTCAACCATTCCTCTATTACTATGCAGTCTTTAATCATCTATATAACCCAGTACTTCCATAGCACTGACCCGCCATGTCGTAAACAGTGGCTGGAAAGAATGGTTTGCTCCCGTAACCGATACGCATTACTTCGCTTTGGGCAACAGACGCAGACTTTCCACATTAAATAACTTGGCCACACACCTCCTGATTTAGGGAGTCACTTTTACCTTCCAATGTTAACATTTCGAAGAAGCAGCTGTGACATTTTACGCGTGGCCTCTCACTTGTCTATTATGTAAAAAACGTTCTGTTCTTTCTTGATTTTTTGGTGTGGTAGATAATTTTAAATCTGGAAGAAATAGTTGCTGCATATTATTGACAATGTTATGTTTCTTGAGAGAAGATGGGTTTCTAGTTCAATTATATGTTGATTCTGAACATATGACATTTTTATAACTTCATTTATTTTTGGTGGAATATCATTTACCCTATCAGGTACGTCCATATGTCACACGTGGTCTTATGCATTGGGTTTGCGAGTACAGTTTGAGAGAGAGAGAGAGAGAGAGAGAGAGAGAGAGAGGGAGAGGGAGGGGGAGAGAGAGAGAGAGAGAAGGGAAGATAAGATTAATACGTACTCACTACAAAAGGGTTACCAGAGCAGAAGTACAGTACAAGAATTGTTAGTTGTTCAGCTAAATCTCACGGAATTATTTTTGGATATCACGCAAACCAAACCTAAATTTAGAGACCAAGCCTAAACGTGACAGTAAAACAATTCGATTCTCCCTCCTGAAGTTAAGACCAATGAATGCCAAGGTTAGGACCAGAGTATGTGGCTTTTACGCTTAGGTTAGGCTATGTTAGGTCTTATTTGTTTAATATCCTGAAATAAGACTACGCTACAGAATAATTTACCCAGATTTCACAGAACAGAAAATATAAGAAGACCGCGAAACAAAATAATTTATCCAGATTTCGCTAAACAAATGAGTAATAAAACTGCGCAACTCAGTAATTTACCCAGATTCCACCAAATAAAAAAATATATATATATAAAAAGACTGCGGAACAAAATAATTTAACCCAGATTTCGCAAATATTATAAAAATCACACACGGGTCATTGCCACGGCTGTATGTGGAATCAAACTCCCATAATGGTGGCACTTGTTTATTATTACAATTGAACCATAATATTCCATTGATATTACTGGGTAATAAGAAAAATTGCAGTGTTTTCAGAGCGGTGTTCAGTCATGAGTATGCGTGCTGGAGGTATGAGTCTGGTCGATTGTGAATACAGAAAAAGGATTGTTTTATAAATGTTGTATCCATGACCGTGTGGCATAAACAGACATGGAGAACCTCGCACTAAAAGATACACATTCTACCCACGTTCCGATGTTAGTATGTAAATGTTATTTTTCATTCAATTGAGACGGTTTTTGTAGCCCAGGAAATCATTTATTGCTCTAAGGTGTAACTGCGTACTTGCATGGACAAGCCCTATCGACTTGTTTATGTCCATTGATTACATATATCATAACTTGAAATTAAGAACAGTGGAGAAAATCAGTAGACGGGCGGTTGCTGGGACGAGAGAGAAATTGCTGAGATGCAGGTTTCCCAAGAGTGAATAGAAGAATGCGACTATGAGAGTAAAACAGACGAAGCTAAAAATCCAGTCGTGTGATAAAAATTATACCTGCAGCCATTTCTTTGCAAGAGATAAAAACACAGAGAAAACACCGAGATGTAGATTTTCCAAAAGTAAATGGAAGAGTCCGAAAATAAACAAACAAGCAAGGTAGAAAGATGCAGTTATGTGCAAAAAATTATACAACCATTTCTTCGCAAGAGATTAAACACACACACACACACACACACACACACACACACACACACACACACACACACACACACACACACACACACACACACACACACACACACACACCCTAGGACTGAGAAGCGAGGGAGGGGGGTAGACGGCAGGCATAGAGCACATCTAGATATTAGCTTTACAGAAGTGGCTAAAATGCAAAATAAACAACGGAATAATTTCTTTAGGAGATAAATACTAAAGCCTCCCTTCCCTCCAAGGACCCAGAAAGAACACGTCAACATAGAAGTTTTCCGAAAGAGAATGTTAAAAAATACGGAGGCATATAATACTGTAGACTAATTTTTTCGCAAGAGGTAAAAACAGAGCTTGTGTCGCTGTGAGGGTCTAGGGAGTGGGAGACAAGCAGAACAAATTGATGAAAATAAGATGAGTGATAAAAAAACACACACACACACACACACACACACACACACACAACAGATATTCGTTAGAGACAAAAGCCGAAGTATAAGTTTTCCAAAAGTGAAAATGAAAGTGCAAAAGTGATTAAATAACACACACAAACAATATCCGTATTCCTTCCTTCGGGAGACATAAAAAGAGAGCTTTTGTTGATCTGAGCATCTGGGTACTTGGCTGGTGAGAAGCAGGTTTTCCAAAAATGAGTAAAAAATGAAAATAATGATCTTCTGAAATAAACAAACACGAAAATCTTATTAGCTCACTAGAGAGAAACACCCGAGCGTCTCTTGCGGTGGATATCTGGGCAGCTGATGTGAAGGCAGGCAGGGAACGCGGCCAGAAATACAACTTTTCCCGATGTCAACAAAACTCTCGTCTAGGGTGAGTTTCCTTGTGACTTCAGCTCACCGCATTCCCTGATTTTATTGGTTCCTCTCTTTCTCTCTCCAGCCTGCTCTCATTCTCTGTACACACACACATTCTCTCTCTCTCTCTCATGCAGAATAACAAATATATTTTACAGTTTCGTTATGCATACTCGTGTTTAAAGATTAAGGTGAAAAATAAAACTATCTTTACTTCATCCCTATTCCATCCTCCCCTACCCCTCCTTTCCTGCTATCCCTCTCGCCCTCATTCCCCACTCTCTGTTCGTCTCTTCCCTCCCCTCTTCTCCCACTCTCTCCACCTCTTCTTCTTCCCTTCTCTTCCTTCTCGTCTCTCTCAGTGTTTCTCCATTCCTTCCCATCTTATCCTCACCTTCGCTCTTGTTCATATTTTCCTTCTCCTCAACCCCTTCCCCTCCCACTATACCCCTTCTCTACCACTCACTCCCCCTCCTTCCTCTCCCCCAACACACACACACACACACACACACACACACACACACACACACCGCTCGCTGGTGCAGTGGTAACGTTCTCGCTTGCCATCTGGTAGACGGGAGTTCGCGCCTCGCTCAGGTTGCGAAAAGTTTCACTGACGAAGTGGGTGGTTACTGTCCCCCTTGAGCAAGGGGATGGGTGTGTGCGTGTGTGAAGGTCACAGCCTTGCCCTTAGATCGGACTATATGAGCTCTCAGCTCCCTTCCGGGAGGGTAAAAGCTGACGATCACGACCATCAGGTGATCCTGACCGACCCGGTGAATTACACACACACACACACACACACACATCCCACCCCACCCCACACCCACCCACCAACCCCCATCTCTCCCCTACCTTTTCCCATCCCTCCCCCACCTTTCACCTCCTCCCCCCACCTTTCCCCACCCACACACACGTCGCGTACCATGGAGAGGCGACTGGTGTGGAAAAGTTGGCAGTAAAATGGCCAAGGCAGTTCTGCTTGCCTTGCATCGTCACGCACGCCCTGCCGGAGTTTTTATTATTTTAAGCATTTTTGGCGGCCCCATAATTTAGTTTTTTTGGCAGCGAGAATTCAGTGTGTATGTATGTGGGTGGGTGTAGGTGTGGGTGTGGGTGGGGAGGTTGTGTTCGTGGGTTTCTGTGGGGGGTGGATGAGGGAGGTTTAACATCGAGGGTTCTATGTGTGTGTGTGTGTGTGTGTGTGTGTGTCGCATTTCTCTCCGGGCTCTTCGGGATATCAGTGGAGATTATTTTTAGTCAGTTCGCTTAATTGAATATTGTTGTCTTGTAAAAAAAAAAAATCTAAACAATAAAGACACCATTTTGAAAGGAGTTGGAGCAGCAAATGAAGCAATTATTAATGAATTTTTAGCCTCCTCCTGCCAAGCACTTATCGGATAGGCAGTAGTGAAGCACGTATTAAGCACTTACCAACACACACACACACACACACACACACACACACACACACACACACACACACACACACACACACACACCAGCTTTGCCCTTAGGTGTGTGTGTGTGTGTGTGTATACCTCATCAAATCACCACTCCACTGAACACACATACAAAGTAGCGTCTGTGTACCATGTGTGATTGTAACCCCAAACTTAATAGACCCATCCGTTCATTGTTCGCGGTGGGTCGACTCTTCAATCACGGCATCTATCAGCGCAATGTGGAGGGGTTTACAAAATTAACAGGGCAGCGGTGCATGGGAAATTAATGGCCATTGTAATATTTATGTACTTTGCGTTGGTCTGTGGGGGATAAATATTCATGGGTCGATGCACGATAGATTGGACAGGTATGATTGTATTGGTGGCTGGTTACAGGAGGAAGAGGAGGTAGAAGACGAGGACGAAGAAGAAGAAAAAGAAGAAGGTGAGCGCGGTGGTGAGGAGGATTAGGAGGAAGACGGGAACAGGAAAAGAAGGAATAAAAATAAATAGGAGAAAAAAGAACACGAGGAGGAGGAGAAAAGGGGAAGAGAAGGAGGAAGAAGAAGAGATGGAGGAAGTGAAGTGAGGAGGAGGCCCAACACTCGTCTGATTAATTCCGTATACCTGGGATTTAAATTCTGCTCACGTTTATCAAATTCCCATGATTGTAATGGAAATGGGAAAGAACAGAATTTGTGGAACGCTTGTCACTTCAATAGAAAACAAAACACAGGAGTAATAAATTTTAAGATGTTCGGACCCACTGAGCTGTAAGAAATAGGAGGTCATTGTCAGTGGGAAAGACTGACTGAGGGAGACAGTTTCAGAGTTAACATGCATAATTGAAAGATAGAATGCTGGTTGACTCTTGAATTACAGACATGAGAGAGAAAAGGGGGTAAGAGTGCTTAGCTAGAAAGATGTTGCGTGCCCACCATAATAGAGAGAGAGAGAGAGAGAGAGAGAGAGAGAGAGAGAGATTAAAGCACAACAAGAAAGAGATACCCCCACGATACACATAAACATACCTGCTTTATTTTCAAGCATCGACGCATCTCTTCCCCTCTGGTTCTCCAAATGGCCGAACAGACACCAACTTCATCCTCCGTGAACTCTGACTTTATATGAGTCTGGACTAAAAGGGCATTGGAAAATATATAATGCTCTTGCCGGGATATCAAAGCTGAGGTGAACGGTGCTTGGCTTAAGGTAAAGTGCTGTGGAAGAGTGGGAAGGACACTGAGAGAGAGAGAGAGAGAAATAAAGAGGAGAGAGAAATAAAGAGTGACTCAAAAAACAACAGGGTGAAACAGACACAACAGACAGACTGAGACAGAAACACAGACTGACACAGAGATATAGACAAGAAAAGAACTAGATAACATATGAAGTTTGTATACCAGAGTTATAGGATGGAAGATAAAAGAAAAAAAACTAAAAAATGAGATTGCCAAGGAATCAGGAGAGGAAAAGATGGTGATGGGAGGAGGAGGGGAAAGAAGAGGAGGAGGAGGAGGAGGAGATAATGAAAAGGAGAAGAAAGTAGAATAGAGGGAGGAGGAGGAGGAGGAAGTGGAGCAGGAGGATGTATGAAGCAGTGAAAGGAGCAGAAGAAGAGAAGAGATATAGATAGACAAATAGAGATAAAAATGAAGAAGAGGAAATAGAAGAGATAAAGAGAAATATAGATAAAGAAGAATCAGATAAAGATAGATAAAGGAGAAGAGAAGGTGAAGAAGGAAGAGAGGAAGAGGAGTAAGAGAGCAAAATGTGGCAAGCCGTGAAGTTGGCTGTTCAATATGAGAGCGAGAAGATATCTGGCTGTTTTACATAAAGATGGGCGTTGTTGATGAGACGGCCACACACACACACACACACACACACACACACACACACACACACACACACACACACACACACACACACACACACACACACACACACACACACACACACACACACACACACACACACACACACACACAGGTGGAGAGAAGAGGTCACGAATCGAACTGTCAAATAAAGAACAATATGATAGTAGGGTTGCTGTTGTTTTTGTCTCAAGTTCATTTGAATCGTGAACCCAGTGGACTGCAGACTGAAATTATCCATATCATACAGTCCACCATCCTGCTTTCGGTGGATAGGGTGTTCATGGATGTTCGTATAACCAGGACGCGGGACTGCCCGGTTATTTTCAGTGTCACCGCTTGAAGGCGTCCCTCTCTTGCACCAATGAACAGGAAAATGAAGGCTTTATCCAACCTCTCCACTTGCAAAGGTAGCTCGTGAAGTGAATATTATTAGAGTGAGAGAGAGAGAGAGAGAGAGAGAGAGAGAGAGAGAGAGAGAGAGAGAGAGAGAGAGAGAATTACAGCCTCTTTATCGTCATCCCACTCTACCCTGGGGACCTACATGAACCCCTACGAATAATGTTTTAACCCTTTGATATAATCCGCTTTTCAGTACTCGCACTCCCTTCCCTCCTTTTCGTAGAGAAGTTTTGTATTCTCAGTTGCACTGGGAAGTTTATCATTCCCTCCCTTGCTTGAAAAACTTTGGCATTCCCCCGTTGCATAAAGAACTACCTTGTCTCAGAGGATTCCCGACTGTCCTTATAAATTTCTCCAGTGAACAGAAAATCTCTATCGTGTTGTTATTTGGAAGCCTCTTTACATCAGGCCATTGTAAAGAAAATTCCCTCCTCCTAGATGCTCACTGCACAGGAAGCTCCAATCACCAAGAAACTCCACAGAAATTTTCGTGAATTGAGGTATAGTTTTCGTCATGGATCACTGCATATAAAATTTCCTCTCTCTGGCCGTTCCATGCACAGAATATTTCGTTCATGGCAGAGAAATTCCCCGTCATCAGAAATTTATGCACAGAAATTTCCCTCCATCCGATGTCGGTGCACAGATATTTTCCCTTCATCGTGAGTCGATGCACAGATAATTTTCCTCCATCTCGAGTCGATGCACAGAAAATTTCCCTCCATCGCGAATCGGTGCACAGAAAAGTTCACTCAGTGCGGTGGCTCATTACACAGAAAGCTCCATCCGTCAGATCGTTCGGTGGCACAGAAAAATCCCAGGTCTCCTTTCGGCTGGTGCACAGATAACCCTGAATTCATTGCCAGCCCACCTGATAAATAAGCGACCCTCATAAAAGATGCGGTCTGACAGGAGTGGCTTTGTTCGGCTGTCAGACCTCTCTCATGTGGCTCTGACTAATTTAGACATTGAAGGATTCACCCAGGGTTTGGTATAACGAGCAGAAAATACCCGACACGTAGAAATAATAGATAGTTACCTAATATGCTCGTAGAAATAGTAGGTAATGACTGAATATACAGTGACTAAAGTTATGTTCATTTGACGCGTCTGTGTCTAACGTTGTCACCTGCAAGTCCCCTGAGGTTGCCATAACAGACACGAATTATTTGTTTCATATACTTTTCTTGGACACATTTTTAATAAGCTGTCTGTCTATCTATAGCCAGACGTTTAAATCCCGTAAGCTGTGGCAACAAACAAATCGCCTCCATGTCTCCGTGTCCTCTCCCATTTGGCTGCTTTCCCTCCAAATCATACTCCAGTTCCCATGTATCTCTCCACTCTATCCCTCCATCTAATCCCCGATCTCCCCTTCCCTTTCCACCTTACTCACATACACTCTTCTAGTCAGTCTCTCGTTTTCATCCTCTTCACGATAAAAGGGAAAAGAAAAAAAAAATGAGAATAGCCCTTAAGAAGCCAATAAATGAAGTTAGTGGCTGTAGTTACCGACTATAACTCACATAACATTGAGCCATCCAATCAGGAGGAGTCATCCAGTTCTGATTCGCCAAATAATTCCACTATCACCATG